>NW_027274255.1:0-117632 GCF_030028105.1 Mobula birostris | reverse complement strand
GGAGTAGGGGTTGGAGGGGGTTACAGAGACAGGGAGGGGTGTAGGGGTTGGAGGGGGTTACAGAGACAGGGAGGGGAGTAGGGGTTGGAGGGGGTTACAGAGACAGGGAGGGGAGTAGGGGTTGGAGGGGGTTACAGAGACAGGGAGGGGAGTAGGGGTTGGAGGGGGTTACAGAGACAGGGAGGGGTGTAGGGGCTGGAGAGGGTTACAGTTACTGACGGGGGATTGTTTCCTCTCCCACAGGATATGCAGGTCTCAGTGATGGAACTTCAGACGATCCTCAATCGTGTGGTGGGAAAACGTAAGAATTGCTTCCGCTCTGCCCTCAACCTTCGCACCTCCCCTCCCCACTTCTCCCCTCCCCACTTCTCATCTCCCCTCTCCACCCTCCCCTCCCCCTCTCCCTACCCCTCCCCACTCCACCCTCCCATTCCAGCCCTCCCTTCCCCCACTCTCTCCCCTCCCCCACTCTCTCCCCTCCCCCACTCTCTCCCCTCTCTTTAACCCCCTCTCTTAAAACCCTCTCTCTTCACCCCCTCTATTCACCCCCCCTCTCTTCACTCCTCCCCCCCTTCACCCCTCCCCCCTCAGCACTGCCCCCTCTCTGCTGCGTTCACCCCTGCTCCTCCTCAGTCTCTCTGTTGCCTCCCCCTCCCCAGACCAGGACCTGAAGACGTCGGGTTTCAGCGTGGACGCCTGCCGGTCCATGGTGAACCTCATGGACGTATCCTTGTGTGGCGGCCCCTCCTGCCCCCCTCCCCCCATCCTGCCTCACGCCCTGGAACCCCAGCGGTCAGTTCTGTGGGCGTTGAATCCCGACGTGGGGTCCGTGGGCGCCGGGACTGTGACCTGTGTAGCGGAGGCAATCATTCCCAATGTAGACAGTGGCGGGCGTGGGGGGGGGGTGGTGCAGAGATACGTTAACTCCAGGTGTGTGGGCGGGGTACTCACTCCAGATGTGCCCGTGGGTGCAGAGGTCAGTCTGCGCTGAGGCTCTCGGGCGCCAGGGCAGCGCAGCGGTGGCGTGCCTCTGTTGCTGCCCAGGACGCTGGAGTGTGGCCTTCAGACCGGCGTCCTCCCGCGGAGAGTTTGCCCGTCCTTCCTGCAAGTGGGTGGGCTTCCTCCCCCAGTGCAAAGGCGGTTTTATCGGTAAATTGTCCCGTGATTGGGCTGATTTTAAATCGGTGGGCAGCGCAGCTTGCTGGGCCTGAGGGGCTTTGTTCCGCGCCGTATCTCGAAATAAATTCAATTCCACATGAAGAAGCCACGTGTGAGGTACACTTAACCGCAGGCGTGAGGACTGGGGGGGTGGAACCGGTTCCAGGTGTGCTGCAGCTGGGTTTCAGGACACTTGCCCAGGGGAGGGAACTGCCCGCCAACTGACCAGGCCGCTTTCCTTAACTTCCACCCCGTTAACCAGCGGGATGGGAACGCGAAACTCGGGCTGACGGAGTTCAACGTCCTGTGGAACAAGATCCGAAAGTGGCTGGTGAGAGCGGAGATTTCCCCCCGCCTTCTACCCTCCTGTCATTTTCATTTTAAAATCTTTTCATTGATATAGAATCTTCTACAGCTATAAAATACAGAAATTCAACAAAATAGTATACATATAATTAATAAAGCTGAAAAAAACATATATGCTATTAAAAAAAAGAAAAAGAAGGAAAAAAGAGAACCCCAACTAACTAAAAAAAAACCCACTAACTACAAAACAAAAAAAAAGAGAAAAAAAAAACCCCATTAGGAACCAACTCCCAGAGCAATACGTCTTACGATCATTTTTATGTCAAATCACCTCAGTCAGCCATGTGCCCGTCTGCCAGCTTCCAGGCTCGGGAAATCGTTTCCGAACTCTCTTCAGCTCCCTCCTGGCCTCTCCATAATATCACCGGCAATCTGACCGTGCTCCAACCGTGAAGACGCTCTGGCCTAGACGCTGCTGGCGTTTACGGCAGCAGTAAAGGTCCTCCATCTCTGGCGGTGTTCAGGGCTTCCTCCATCGTGCCAGTAGCTTCCTCTCGGTTTTCACGTCTGTCAGTCACGCAAGTCCTGGGTGGAGACTTAGGAATACCATCACACTCAGACGTAGAACGATTCTCCGTTGCTGTTTCCGTAATAATTTATCTTGACCAGTCAGTTGTTGTTAATCCTGAACCGGTTCACCACTCTTGGTCTGACCTCTACCCTTTGACCCTGTTTGGCGTGGGTGACCCGACCAAGAGCCAAAGCAGAAAGCCCCTGACTCTAGCCAACACGGCCCTTCGGGTCATTGAGGCACGCAAGCCTCCAAACCCTCCGACAGTGCCTCGGAGGACCAGCACCTCAACTTCTGGCAAATTCAAGTTCGGGTTCAGGTTTAATTGTCAGTCAACCGTGCATGAATACAGCCAGATGAAACAGCGTTCCCCGGCGCCAAGGCGTAAAGCACATTACCGACAGCATACAACACATGACACAGATACCACCATAGAACAACATCCATTCACAACAGAAATAATAGTCCACAACAATAATAATAAACTTTGTAAAATTAAACTTCTCAGGAGGGTGAAGAAATTTGGCAATGTCCCCATCAACCCTCACTAACTTTTATTGATAGACCATAGATAGCCTCCTATCAGGATGCATTCCGGCTTGGAACGGTGACCACAAGAAATGGCAGGGAGTTGTGCACATAGCAAATCATGGGAAACATCCTCCCTTCTACGGACTGTGCCTACACTTCTCACTGCCCAGTAAAACAGGCAACATAAAACCCCGGATTCCTCCTGTCCCTGCGGTCTCTCTCCCATCAGGCAGCAGATACAGCTGAAGGTACGTCCAGTGGTGTAAGGGTGTGCCTCTGAGTGATGCTCCCTCTGTCTCTCTCTCTCCCCCCTGCAGGGTATTTTCCGACAGTTCGACCTGGATAAATCTGGCACAATGAACTCCTACGAGATGAGGCTGGCCCTGGAATCGGCAGGTAGGGAGCACACGGGCGGTTCGAGTGCGCTTTCCCGTCTGGGACTGACACGGGCTGGTGGTGCGGCCAGGAGGCCTGACACAGAACCACACAGGAACAGGTGTTGTGTCGACCCGATTAAACTAGTCATTAAATGTCCGACAAAACTAATCCCTCCTACCCCCACACCCTCAACCACCACGACGTTATCATTTCCTGTCAGTCACCTTATGGACAGACAGTTAATCTATAAATATCAGCTATCTTATCTAATTATATTTAATATAGTTTTTTAAATTACTATGTTCTTTATCTTACTGTGTTTTCTTTTGTGCAACATCGGATCTGGAATAACACGTGTACTGGAAAAGACATTAAACAATCATGAGATATTCTTGAATGTCCATCTCCCTCCATTCCCTGCACATGGTCCATATCCCATCATTCCCTTCACATGGCTCATCTCCTATCATTCCCTGTACATGGTCCATCTCCTATCATTCCCTGCACATGGTCCATATCCCATCATTCCCTGCACATGGTCCACCTCCCATCATTCCCTGTACATGGTCCATCTCCTATCATTCCCTGCACATGGTCCATATCCCATCATTCCCTGCACATGGTCCATATCCCATCATTCCCTCCACATGGTCCATCTCCCATCGTTCCCTGCACATGGTCCATCTCCGTCCATTCCCTGCACATGGTCCATCTCCCATCATTCCCTGTACATGGTCCATCTCCTATCATTCCCTGCACATGGTCCATCTCCCATCGTTCCCTGCACATGGTCCATCTCCGTCCATTCCCTGCACATGGTCCATCTCCCATCGTTCCCTGCACATGGTCCATCTCCCTCCATTCCCTGTACATGGTCCATCTCCCTCCATTCCCTGTACATGGTCCATCTCCTATCATTCCCTGCACATTGTCCATCTCCCATCATTCCCTACACATGGTCCATCTCCCTCCATTCCCTGCACATGGTCCATCTCCCTCCATTCCCTGCACATTGTCTATCTCCCATCATTCCCTGCATATTCATGTGTCTGTCTAACATTCTCTTAAACACCTCGATATCTGCCTCCGCCCCCACCCCGGCAGCTCATTGCAGGCACCCACCTCTCTCTGTGTAAACTTCCTTGGAAGTTACCCCCCTCTCACTTTAAATGCACACCCTCTGGTATTCAGCATTTCCTGGGTAATTGTTTTTGTCTGTCCACTCTATCTGTGCCTCTCATAATTTTGTAAATCTCTATCAGGTCTCCGCCACTCCAGAGAAAACAACCCAAGTTTATCCAGCCTCTCATTATAGCACACGCTGTCTAGACCTGGTGAACCTCCTCTGCCCCCTCTCCAAAGCCTCCATGCCCTTCCTGTACTGGGGCAACCAGAGCCCCGGATGTGGCCTAGCGAGACTTTTTATACCATAAGACATAGGAGCAGAATTAGGCCATTTGGCCCATCAAGTGTGCTCCACCATTTCATCATGGCTGATCCATTTTCCCTCTCAGTCCCAATCTCCTGCCTTCTCCCCGTATCCCTTCATGACCTGACCAATCAAGAATCTACCAACCTCTGCCTTAAATGTACCCCATGACCTGCCCTCCACAGCTGCCCCCGGCAAGCAAATTCCACAGATTCACCCCCCTCTGCCTCAACCTTTAAAATCACAAGAGATTCTGCAGACGCTGGAAATCCAGAGCAACACAGACAAAATGCCAGAGGAACTCGGCAGGTCAGGCAGCATCCGTGCAGAGGAAGAAACGGGCAGCATTTTGGGGCGAGACACCCTTCGCCAGTCCTGATGAAGCCCTGAACTGTCAACTCCTTATTGCTTTCTCTGGGTGCAGCCTGACCTGCTGAGTTCCTGCAGCAGTTTGCGTAAACATCGTCAAGCTCTTTTTTAGTCAAGATATTTTTAATCACGAGCCCTGTTATGTGACCACAAACGCCAGGCAGACAATCTCTGAGGCCAGGTATGAATCATTGATGATGGCTGGGGGTTACCCGCCCTGTAATGGCACTGCCCAGAAGGCAATGGCAAACCATTTCTGCTGAAAAATTTGCCAAGAACATGCATGGTCACGGAAAGGTCCTGATCGCACATGTCGTACGACACAGCAGCTACTGAAAGAAAGATTCTTACCGTGTTGTAGTTGTAACAGGAAACCGTGGTGTGTGGGTGTGTGACTCTGTGATTGTATGTGCCAGTGTGGGCACGTCGGGCTTGTGCAGGAAACATCACAGAGCTGCACAGCACAGAAGCAGGCCCTCCGAGCAAATTGATCTCTTTTTCCATTCCCTGTTCTGGTTCCCCCCCCAACCCTTCACTCCTCAAATGCCCATCCCCCTCTCCCCCACCCACCCACCCACCTTCCCCCCTCACCTGGTCTCACTCATCACCTCCCAGTGTCTCACTTCATCCCCCTTCTCCCCCATCCGCCTTCCCCCTCACCTGGTCTCACCCATCACCTCCCAGTGTCTCACTTCATCCCCCCTCTCCCCCACCCACCCACCTTCCCCCTCACCTGGTCTCACCCATCACCTCCCAGTGTCTCACTTCATCCCCCCTCTCCCCCACCCACCCACCTTCCCCCTCACCTGGTCTCACCCATCACCTCCCAGTGTCTCACTTCATCCCCCCTCTCCCCCACCCACCCACCTTCCCCCTCACCTGGTCTCACCTATCACCTCCCAGTGTCTCACTTCATCCCCCCTCTCCCCCACCCACCCACCTTCCCCCTCACCTGGTCTCACCCATCACCTCCCAGTGTCTCCCTTCATCCCCCTCTCCCCCACCCACCCACCTTCCCCCTCACCTGGTCTCACCCATCACCTCCCAGTGTCTCACTTCATCCCCCCTCTCCCCCACCCACTGTCCTGTGAGTGGGTGAGGAATGTGTGTCAGGGTGTGTGTGTTGGGGCAGATTATGCAGGTTCTATGCTGTCCATTCACCCCTCTCAATGGGACTATCCCCTCTGTGTCTCAGGTTTCAAGTTGAATAATGAGTTACACAACCTGCTGATCACTCGCTTCGCTGAGCCTGACCTCTCCGTTAACTTCGACAACTTCATCACCTGTATCATCCGGCTGGAGACCATGTACCGTGAGTCTCACACTCCCCTCTCCCCTCTCCCTCCGGGAGACCGTTACCATGACTCTCACACACCCCTCTTCCCTCGTCCTCCCTCCCCGTCCCAACTGGAGACAGTTACCGTGCCTCTCACACCCCTCTCCCTCCCTTCTCTGTCCCCGTCCCTCCGGGAGACCGTTACCGTGACTCTCACACCCCTCCCCCTCCCTTCTCCGTCCCCGTCCCTCCGGGAGACCGTTACCGTGACTCTCACACTCTCCCGTCTCCCTCCCCATCCCAACTGGAGGCCGTGTACCGTGCGACCCCCAACCTACCTAGCCTGCCCCAGCCTGACGAAGCCCCTGGCACAGAGGATCTCCGAGATACCAGTAAGATTGAAAGAGTACGGGGAATATTTTCAAGGATGTTGCTGTTGAGTGAAAGGGAAAGATTGAATTGGTGAGGACTATTGGTGGAAGATTGAGGGGAGATTTGACTGAGGAGTATAGGTAGGGGAAATGCAAGCAGGTTTGTTCCACTGAGGTTGGTTGGGCCTACAACTGGGGTCAGGGGTTAAGGGTGAAACGTGAGAAGTTTGAAGGTGAGCAGGTGGGGGAACTTCTTCACTTGGAGGGTGGTGAGAGTGGGGAACGAGCTGACAGTGAGAACGGTGCATGCAACCTTGATTCCAACGTTGAGGAGAAGTTTGGATAGGTACGTGGAGGGTGATGGTCCCGGAATGGGTTGATGGGACCATGCAGAGCAAAAGTTCGGTACAGACTAGATGGGCCAAATGGCCTGTTACTGTCTGTAGTCCTCAGCTGAGCTTTGAGACTGCAGGGTTTCCCACTGGAGAACTGGACGAAGGTTAGACAGGCTTCATTAGCTCGCATCCTAGACGGGAACTTCGCTCCCCGCCCCCCAGTTCCCCAAATTTCGGGGTCGTTGGGGAGAGGCGGGCTGGATCCCGACCTCTGGGGCGGTCTGTGCGGAGTCTGCATGTTCTCACAGTGACCACCTGGGTGCTCCGGTTTGCCCCCCACACCCCGGCGGCACGCTGGGTGGGTGGGCTAGTCGGCTGCTGTGAATTGACCCCTAGAGAGGGGGGAGGATCATTTGTAGGGGTGCGGGGACTGATGGCATAGCATGGGCTCGACGGGCCGAACGGTTACAAGCCTCGGTGGGCGTCTCTTTCTTCATCCGCTGATGCTTTGAGCTTCACACACGGGGCTGGGGGAACTCGGGGGGCTGTGGGAACTCAGGGGGCTGGAGGAACACAGGTCTGGGGGAACACGGGGGTTTGGGGGAAACATGGGGGTCTGGGGGAACTCGGGGGGTCTGAGGAACACGGGTCTGGGAGAACACGGGGGGGTTTGGGGGAACATGGGGGACTGGGGAAACACGGGGTCTGGAGAAACATGGGGGAGTTGGAGAAACACGGGGGGTCTGGGGGAACTCGGGGGGTCTCGGGGAACACGGGGGGTCTGTGGGAACATGGGGTGGTCTGGGGGAACATGGGGGTCTGGGGGAACACGGGGGGCGTCTGGGGGAACATGGGGGGCTGGGGAAACTCGGGGGCTCTCGGGGAACACGGGGGGTTCTGAGGGAACGGGGGTCTGGGGGAACATGGGGGGCTGGGGGAACTCAGGTCTCGGGGAACACGGGGGTCTGGGGGAAACATGGGGGGTTCTGAGGGAACGGGGGTCTGGGGGAACATGGGGGGATGGGGGAACTCGGGTCTCGGGGAACACGGGGGTCTGGGGGAAACATGGGGGGTTCTGAGGGAACGAGGGTCTGGGGGATCTCGGGTAGCTGGAGAAACACGGTGGGGGGGGGGTTGGAGGAACACAGGGGTTGCCGGTTGTCTGGGGGAGGAGATTAAAGTCAATGTTGGGGCTGAGATCTTTCACCGGGATGTGAGCTGAGGTCTCTTTGCTTTAGGTACCTTTGTGAAATTGGACACAGATCGCGACGGAATTGTGACCTTCAACATGCACCAGGTGAGCGCGGACGTCTCTCATTCCTTCGAGGAAATCCTCGTTCACTCCCTCTCTCTTGTCCACCACCCTTACCTACCCGTGTTCCTCCTCACCTTCTTGTCCTCCCGCACTCTCCCCTCCCTCCCGCTCTCCCCCCCTACCCGTGCCTCTCCTCCTCTCTCATCTACCCCACTTCTGCGCTCTCTCCCTCTCTTTCTGTGTTCTCTAAAATTGCACTCTCCCCCTCTACTCACACTCGCTCCCCGCCTCTCTCTTGCGTGCTCTCCCATCCAGTAGCAACCTCCTAGTGGGAGGGCATCCCCAGGGTGGGCGGGGGGGTAGTCGAAAACGAGGGGCACAGGTTTAGAGTGAGAGGAGAAAGATTTAAAGGGGGCCTGAGGGTCTGCGACGGAACAGTCTGCCGGAGGAAGTGCGAGACACGGATGTCTGTGCAATTTGAGAAGCACTCGGACAGGTAGATTGGAGGGACTAAGGAGGAATGCTGGACATTGGGACTAACTGCGCAGGGGCACTTGGATTCTCGTGACATCGCCTCTCCTTTGCTTCCACAGTGGCTGAAGTTGACCATGTTTGCCTGATCGGTTTCTAGCGAGATCTCTGCCCCACCTCCGCTGCCCCTGGCTTCCCGCCTCGCAGTGCCTTTGCAGAAGGAACGACGGATATGCACTCAGACGCCCCGCACCCTCGCCACCCCAGCCTGCGCCGTTCAGAGTGAAGCAAGGCTCAGCACCCCGAAGTGCCTCGTCGTGTCCGCAGGAGCCAGCCACGTTATATTACGTATGCAGACTTCTCTCTTTTTTAAAAAAAAATTTCTGCCAGTCTTTTTATGAAGAAATAAACGCCTAATCGGCCTGAAGGAGCTTTGTGCGTCCAGGACTTGCTGTGGCAGAGTTTCGGTAATGAACAAGGGCCGTGGGACGTGGGACACAGACGAGATTCAGTTCCCTGATGTAACCCAACTCTGATCACGGGACGGTCCACCGCGGCCAAATACCGTCCGAGCCCACGTGGTCACGGGGAGAATGTGACAACATTTACGGGCAGCGGCGGGATTTGAACCAGGGTTGGCGGTACGGTGAAGCGTTGCGCTAACCACTACGCTACCGTGCTGTTAGAGAGACTGTCACTCCTGGTTAGCGGGTTTACTGATCCCGTTACCTCATTGATCCGGAGGGGCCTGTCTCCGTGCTGCATCTCTGAGTAAAAATTAACACTGAAGAATCCCTCCCCTCCTGCAGAATGTCCCTCCCCCAGGGTCCGGCGATGAACATGGCGGCAGGAACGGGGAGGCGGTAGGTATGTGGGGGGGAGGGAGCACGGGGGCAACGATAACAAATTATCGCCGTCTGTCGCACGCACAGCGAGATGCGTCATTCGCGTCAGTGACCGACTCAGTCCGAGGTGGTGCTGGGGGGCAGCCCGCAAGCGTCACGGTGCGTCCGGTCCCATGGCTCACCCGCCCTAGCCCGGTACGTCCCCAGACGGCGGGACGAGCCCAGAGCGCCCGGTGGAAACCCACGCGGTCACGGGGAGCGTGTACAAATTCCTCACAGGCAGTGGCGGGAAGTGAACCACGACCGGTGATCGCTGGCGCCGCAGAGTGGCACGCTAACCGGCGCGGGTCTTTGAACACAGGCAGGGTGGGAGGTTTGTAGGGGGGATAGCTGACACTGAAGAAGATGCTCCCCACACTCCCAGTACGTTCTGCATCACCGGGAGCAAAGCGCTACCACGACTAGGACAGATTGATGATAACGTTAGATTAGATTATGAGAACACTCAGTCCTCTTTTATTGTCATTTAGAAATGCATACATGCATTAAGAAATGATACAATGTTTCTCCAGAGAGATATCACAGAAACAGGACAAACCAAAGACTCACACTGACAGAACCACATAATTATAACATATAGTTACAGCAGTGCAAAGCAATACCATAATTTGATAAAGAACAGACCATGGGCACAGTAAATAAAGTCTCAAAGTCCCCAGGTCGATCGACTCCCGAGTCCCCGATAGCAGGCGGCAAAATGGAGAAACTTCCTGCCATAAACCTCCAGGCACCGTCAACTTGCCGATGCCTTGGAAGCAGCCGACCACAGCCGACCCTGAGTCCATCCGTCCGAAAACTCCGAGCCTCTGACCAGCCTCTCCGATACAGCCTCCCGAGCGCCATCCTCTGCCCAGCGCCTTTGACCTCGCCCCGGCCGCTGAAACACGCAAAGCTGAGGATTTCGGGGCCTTCTGCTCCGGAGATTCCGGTTACCACACAGCGGCAGCGAAGCGGGCATTTCAGAAGTTTTCCAGATGTTCTTCTGTACTCTCACGTCCGTCTCCATCAAATCAGAATTGTGCACGGTCCCCTACTTGACAGATTACAGATGTCCTTCACCGGAGAGGCCGCGTGCGCTGTCGTCGCGCCTCCATCTTCTCTTCCTCCCCGGAGGAAACCTAGAGAGGAACATAGGATCAAAACATACGGTGCTGCTAGAAAGTTTGTGGACCCTGTAGAATTTTCTCTGTTTCTGCATGAATATGACCCAAAATGTGATCAGATCTTATGCAAGTCCCACAAGTAAGGAGCAGGAGTAGTTTTATCTGTTGGGCCTAAAACTAGATAAAGAGAACTCGATTGAATAAATAACACAAACAGCATTTGTTTATTGAGAAAAATAATCCAATATTGCACGTATTTATTGGAAAAAGTGTGTGACCCCCTTCATACAGTAATAACCTCAACCCAAAGGTTTCCAGTAACTGTTTATCAGTCCTGCACATCAGCTTGGAAGAATTTGAGGCCATTGCTCCTTACAAAACTGGTTCAGCTCTGGGATGTTGGAGTGTTTCCCTACATGAGCTGCTTCCCTCAGGTCCTTCCACAAGGTCTAAGGTCAGGACTTTAACTCGGCCATTCCAAAGCATGGGTTTTCTTCTTTTTAAACCGTTCTGTCGTTGACTTTCTCTTGTGTTTCAGATCATTGTCTTGTTGCATCATCCAACTTCTATTAAGCTTCAGGTGACAGGCCGCTACTCTGACATTCTGCTGTAAAATGCCTGGATACAATTTTGAATTAATTGTTCCCTCAATGATTGTCCAGATCCTGAGGCAGCAAACCATCCCCAAACCATGACGCTCCTTCCACCATGCTTGACAGTTGGGATGAGGTTTTGGGGCTAGTGTGCAGTGCCCTTTTCCCTCCAAACACAGCAGTGTGTATTTCTGTCAAGAAGTTCAACTTCTGTCTCATCTGACCACAGAACACTGTCATAGAAGCAAGGTGGTCTTTTGCAAACCTGAGATGTGCAGCGATGCTTTTTTTGGAGAGAAGTGGTTTCCTCCGTGTTGTCCTTCCATGAACACCATTCTTGTTCAGTGTTTTTCTTATAGTGGACCCATGAACAGAGACTTTAGTAGCAAGTTCTAGAGATTTTTTGCTGGACAGCTTGCAATGAAATTCTCATCTCATTGATTGGAACCCCTGACTCCAAATAGCTTTTGCAGAAAGCATTAACCCAGAGGTTCACATACTTTTTCCAATAAATACATGTAATATTGGAATATTTTTCTCCATAAAGAAATGGACAAATATATTGTTTTATTGTGTTATTTATTTAATTGGGTTCTCTTTATCTAGTCCTAGAACTTGCTTGAAGATCTGATGACATTTTAGGTTATTAGTTATGCAGAAATGCAGAGAATTCTCCCAGGTTCACAACCTCTCTAGCACCACTGTAAGACCATAAGATGTAGGAGCAGACGTAGGTCACTTGACCCGTCGTGTCTGCTTCGCCATTCGATCCTGGCTGATTTATTTTCCCTCTCAGCCCCATTCTCCTGTCTTCTCATTGTACCTTTGACACTCTGGCTAACGAAGAACCTGTTAACCACTACTTTAAATATACCCAATGACTTGGCCTCCCCAGCCGCCTGTGGCAATGAATTCCACAGATTCACCACTCTCTGGCTAAAGAAATTCCTCCTCATCTCTGTTCCATAGCGACATCTTTCTATCCTGAGGCCCTGCCCTCTGGTCCTAGACTCCTCCACTATAGGAAACATCCTCTCCACATCCACTCTATCTGTGTCGTCTGGTCCTAGACTCCCCCACTACAGGAAACATCCTCTCCACATCCACTCTATCTGTGTCCTCTGGTCCTAGACTCCCCCACTATAGGAAACATCCTCTCCACATCCACTCTATCTGTGTCCTCTGGTCCTAGACTCCCCCACTACAGGAAACATCCTCTCCACATCCACTCTATCTGTGTCCTCTGGTCCTAGACTCCCCCACTATAGGAAACATCCTCTCCACATCCACTCTATCTGTGTCCTCTGGTCCTGGACTCCCCCACTATAGGAAACATCCTCTCCACATCCACTCTATCTGTGTCCTCTGATCCTAGACTCCCCCACTATAGGAAACATTCTCTCCACATCCACTCTATCTGTGTCCTCTGGTCCTAGACTCCCCCACTATAGGAAACATCCTCCCCACATCCACTCTATCTGTGCCCTCTGGTCCTAGACTCCCCACTATAGGAAACATCCTCTCCACATCCACTCTATCTGTGTCCTCTGGTCCTAGACTCCCCCACTATAGGAAACATCCTCTCCACATCCACTCTATCTGTGTCCTCTGGTCCTAGACTCCCCCACTACAGGAAACATCCTCTCCACATCCACTCTATCTGTGTCCTCTGGTCCTAGACTCCCCCACTATAGGAAACATCCTCTCCACATCCACTCTATCTGTGTCCTCTGGTCCTGGACTCCCCCACTATAGGAAACATCCTCTCCACATCCACTCTATCTGTGTCCTCTGATCCTAGACTCCCCCACTATAGGAAACATTCTCTCCACATCCACTCTATCTGTGTCCTCTGGTCCTAGACTCCCCCACTATAGGAAACATCCTCCCCACATCCACTCTATCTGTGCCCTCTGGTCCTAGACTCCCCACTATAGGAAACATCCTCTCCACATCCACTCTATCTGTGTCCTCTGGTCCTAGACTCCCCCACTATAGGAAACATCCTCTCCACATCCACTCTATCTGTGTCCTCTGGTCCTAGAACCCCACTATAGGAAACATCCTCTCCACATCCACTCTATCTGTGTCCTCTGGTCCTAGACTCCCCCACTACAGGAAACATCCTCTCCACATCCACTCTATCTGTGTCCTCTGGTCCTAGACTCCCCCACCGTAGGAAACATTCTCTCCACATCCACTCTATCTGTGTCCTCTGGTCCTAGACTCACCCACTATAGGAAACATCCCCTCTACATCCACTCTATCTGTGCCCTCTGGTCCTAGACTCCCCCACTATAGGAAACATCCTCTCCACATCCACTCTATCTGTGTCCTCTGGTCCTAGAACCCCACTATAGGAAACATCCTCTCCACATCCACTCTATCTGTGTCCTCTGGTCCTAGACTGCCCCACTATAGGAAACATCCTCTCCACATCCACTCTATCTGTGTCCTCTGGTCCTAGACTCCCCCACCGTAGGAAACATCCTCTCCACATCCACTCTATCTGTGTCCTCTGGTCCTAGACTCCCCCACCGTAGGAAACATTCTCTCCTCATTTATTCTATCTCGGCCTTTCAGTATTTGGTAGATTTCGATGAGATCCACCCTCCTCCTTCTAAACTCTGGTGTGTACAGGTGCAGGGCCATCTAACACCCCTTATGAAGGCTACAGGGAGAAGGCAGGAGAATGGGGGTGAGAGGGATGATGAATAGTAGATGCTCAATGGGCTGAATGGCCTGATTGTGCTCCTCTGTCTTATGGTCTTATGATTGGTATGGTGATGGTGTTACCCCAGCCTGATTAGATGGTTCAGGGAATGGGACAGGGTTGACGGGTCACCCCCATAAAGGTTCTTGGATCTGGAATACCCCAATGAGATGACCATTAAAGTCATCTCTGAACATTAAGGACCCTTGGCTTCCTCCTTTGTGTCCCCACCTGTCATTGCCTCCAGGAAAGATGGAGGGAGATGGTCACCAGCCCGCGTGTGTGGGAGATGTCCTGACAGAGGCGAACCTACGGGGGGAGGGGGCTGCAGAGACCATCACGCAGAACGTTGGAGGAATTCTGCGGGTCAGGCTGCTTGTGTGGAGGGAGACATATCCGCTGTCGGGGAAGAGACGGTGGATCTTCTGAATGCCATCACTCTGCAATGCCGTACATTCCCCACACTTCTCCCTCTACCTGCTGCATCCCATCCTCACCCTACGGGGCTGATCTCCAGCCCTTCGCTTTGGTCCATCTACCTGAATCAAGTCCAGCTCACCGTCACGTGCGCAGGTATGGTGACCTACGTGTATAGCGGAAATCTCGCTTGCTGCTGCATCACAGGCTGTGCTGGAATCCGATGGATGAAGGGAAGGCAGTGGATATTATCTACATGGACTTCAGTAAGGCCTTTGACAAAGTCCTACATGGGAGGCTAGTTAGGAAAATTTAGTCGCTATGTATACATGGAGAGGTGGTAAATTGGATTAGACATTGGCTCAATGGAAGAAGCCAAAGAGTGGTAGTAGAGAATTGCTTCTCCGAGTGGAAGCCTGTGACTAGTGGTGTGCCACAGGGATCAGTGCTGGGTCCATTGTTCTTTGTCATCTATATCAATGATCTGGATGATAATGTGGTAAATTGGATCAGCAAATTTGCTGATGATACAAAGATTGGAGGTGTAGTAGACAGAGAGGAAGGTTTTCAGAGCCTGCAGAGGGACTTGGACCAGCTGGAAAAATGGGCTGAAAAATGGCAGATGGAGTTTAATACAGACAAGTGTGAGGTATTGCACGTTGGAAGGACAAACCAAGGTAAGACATACAGGGTTAACGGTAAGGCACTGAGGAGTGCAGTGGAACAGAAGGATCTGGGAATACAGATACAAAATTCCCTAAAAGTGGCGTCACAGGTAGATAGGGTCATAAAGAGAGCTATTGGTACATTGGCCTTTATTAATCAAAGTATTGAGTATAAGAGCTGGAATGTTATGATGAGGTTGTATAAGGCATTGGTGAGGCCGAATCTGGAGTATTGTGTTCAGTTTTGGTCACCAAATTACAGGAAGGATATAAATAAGGTTGAAAGAGTGCAGAGAAGGTTTACAAGGATGTTGCCAGGACTTGAGAAACTCAGTTACAGAGAAAGATTGAATAGGTTAGGACTTTATTCACTGGAGCGTAGAAGAATGAGGGGAGATTTGATAGAGGTATATAAAATTATGATGGGTATTGATAGAGTGAATGCAAGCAGGCTTTTTCCACTGAGGCTAGGGGAGAAAAAAACCAGAGGACATGGGTTAAGGGTGAGGGGGGGAAGTTTAAAGAGAACATTGGGGGGGGCTTCTTCACACAGAGAGTGGTGGGAGTGTGGAATGAGCTGCCAGATGAGGTGGTAAATGTGGGTTCTTTTTTAACATTTAAGAATAAATTGGACAGATACATGGATGGGAGGTGTATGGAGGGATATGGTCTGTGTGCAGGTCAGTGGGACTAGGCAGAAAATGGTTTGGCACAGCCAAGAAGGGCCAAAAGGCCTGTTTCTGTGCTGTAGTTTCTATGGTTTCTATGGTTTGATCCAGAAGTTATTCCAGAAGCCAGGAAAGAGGCACAAAGCCTGTTGATTCACCATTGGATTGTTGTCTCAATACAACAAGCTGGAACCCTTTCTACTGGCAGGAGAAGGGGCAAAGGAGGGTGACTGAGACCTTTCAACCAGGTGCTCTGGGCAGATGGGGCTTGTCGGACATGGTTGGCAGCTCATACAGGAGAAGGAAAACTCTGATCTCGAACCTTGTAGCTAAGCCCTCTCATGGGAGCCTAGTAAACCCCGAGGAAAAGTTGGAGTGGAGTCCGTAAGTCAGTGTTCACTGATGCTTGGCAACTCCAGCAACGCTGCTGGTGCCAGACTATATCAATCTCTGCCGTTCCTTTGGATTCATCAGATGTGTGGGGAAGGCGAGCCTGCTCGCTGGGGAACGTATATTCTCCATATCGTACCGTCCTGGCTTGTGTATCATGTAGAATGGAGCCCTCCATTTGAAACAGTGGCTAGTAGGTCAGAATGAAGAACTGACTAAAAACTGAAGATGGGGCAGTGTGTGCTGCCCTTCTGCTATCCCATAGATAAGAAACATTCCATTCAAATTTGTAGATAAGAGTGAGCCAATCAGAAAGCCCCTGCTCAAATAGTACGATACCATTGAACTATCCAGAATCATACAGAATTGTAACCAAGAGGGGATACAATGAATAACTGCATATACACACTGTCACCACTAGGGGGCACATTGAACAACTGCATATACACACTGTGACCACTAGGGGACACACTGAACAATTGCATATACACACTGTGACCACTAGGGGGCACACTGAACAACTGTATATACAAGCATCACACTCAAAATGCTGGAGGAACTCAGTTGGCCAGGCAGCGTTTATGGAAAAGAGTAAAGTCAACATTTT
Source organism: Mobula birostris (assembly GCF_030028105.1). Lineage (NCBI taxonomy): Eukaryota > Metazoa > Chordata > Chondrichthyes > Myliobatiformes > Myliobatidae > Mobula > Mobula birostris. The sequence goes on along the minus strand of NW_027274255.1, from coordinate 101,121 downwards.
GGGCTGAGACCCTTCATCAGGACTGGAGTAAAAAAGATGAGGAGTCAGATTAAGAAGGTGGGGGAGGTGGAAGAAATATTAGGTTATAGGTGAAACTGGGAGGGAGGAGGAGTGAAGTGAAGAACTGGGAGGTTGATTGGTGAAAGAGCTACAGGTAGTGGAGAAGGGGGAATCTGATAGGACAGGAAAGAAGGCCGTGAAGGAAAGAAAGGGGGAGGAGCACCAGAGGGAGGTGATGGGCAGGTAAGGAGATAAGGTGAGAGAGAGAAATAGGAATGGGGAATGTTGAAGGGGGCATGGGGCATTACTGGAAGTTTGAGAAATCAATGTTTGTATCATTGGGTTGAAGGCTACCCAGATAGAATATAAGGTGTTGTTCCTTCAACTGGAGTGTGGCTTTATCCAGACAGTGGACAAGGCCAAGGATGGACATATCGGAATGGGAAGTAGGATTAAAATGGTGGCCACTGGGAGATTCCGCTTGGTGAACAGAGTGTAGGTGCTTGGCGAGGCGGTCTCCCAATCTACGTTGGGTATCACCGATGAATAAGAGGCCACACCGGGAGCACCGGATGGAGTAAATGACCCTAACAGACTCACAGGTGAAGTGTCACCTCACCTGGAAGGACTGTTTGGGGCCCTGAATGGTAGTGAGGGAGGAGGTGTAGGTGCAGGTGAGGCACTTGTTCCACTTGTGAGGGCAGCATTTATGGGAGCAGAATGGAAGCCCATTCTTTAAAGAACCGCATCCCTTCCTTTTCGCGCACGTTTGCCTCACCCCATCCTCCCGCCACCCCATCAGGGATAGGGTTCCTCTTGCCCTCACCAGCCTCCCCGACCAATTCTCAGTAACTTCTGCCATCTCCAATGGGATCCCCCCCCACCAAGCGCACCTTCCCCACTCCTCCCCCCCGCCCCAACTTTCTGCTTTCCACAGGGATCACTCCCTACGCGACTCTCTTGTCTATTCATCCCTCCTCACTGATCTTCCACCTGGCCCTTATCCTCGCAAGTGGAGCAAGTGCTAAACTTGCCCCTACACCTCCTCCCTCACTACCATTCCGGGCCCCAAACAGTCCTTCCAGGTGAGGTGACACTTCACCTGTGAGTCTGTTAGGGTCATTTACTGTGTCCAGTGCTCCCGACGTGGCCTCCTGTATATCGGTGAGACCCGATGTAGACTTGGAGACTGCTTTGAGGAGCGCCTGCGCTTCATCCACCAGAAAAAGTGGGATTTCCCGGTGGTCACTCATTTTAATTCCACTTTCCATACTCATTCCAGCATGTCAGTCCATGGCACGATGAGGCCACACTCAGGTTGGAGGAGCAAAACCTTATATTTCACCTGGGTGGCCTTCAGCCTGAAGGCATGAACATCGATTTCTGAAACTTCTGATAATGCCCTCCACTTTCCTTGACCAATCCCCATCCCCCTTTCCATCGCTCACCTCATCTCCTTGCCTGCCCATCACCTCCTTCTTCCATGGCCTTCTGTCCTCTCCTGTCAGATTCCCCCTTCTCCAGCCCTGTATCTCTTTCTGCAATCAGTTTCCCAGCTCTTTACTTCTCTGCCCCTCCCAGTTTCACCTATCATCTTGTGTTTCTCCCTCCCCTCCCCTCACCTTCTAGCTCTGACTCGTCATCTTCTTTATCTCCATTCCTGATGAAGAGTCTCAGCCTGAAACATCAATTGTGTTCTTTCCCGTAGATGCTGCCTGGGATGCTGAGCTCCTCCAGCACTTTGTGTGTGTTGCTTGGATTTCAAGCATCTGCAGATTTTCTCTTGTTTGTGCAACACACACAAAATGTAGGAGGAACTCAGCAGACTGGACAGCATTGATGGAAAAAGGAACAGTCAACGTTTTGGGCATTTCAAAAACGCAAACAACAGGAATTCTGCAGATGCTGGAAATTCAAGCAACTTTGATGTGTGTTACGGTGTTTTGGGCATTCCTCTTGTTTGTGATTGAATTGCATATACAGACTGTGACCATTAGGGGACACACTGAGCAAGAGGTTGGGTGGGGAGGAGACCTACCCTCATCAGCGGTGTGGACAGATAATCAACATGGTGCCCAAGGAATGGGTGGAATTGTTAATTTGGGAAAGTATTAGAGCCATTGCCTGCCTTTATTGTTGAAAATTTTGATTGTTAATAAGTCTTAACACTTGACCAAGAGTTGAGAGTAAACGCATGATTTACTGTAAACATCTTTCATTTGTAAATGAACAGAGTCAACGCAAAAATTTGTTAATAACTGTATTGAATAAGGACTCACAGTCAACGAATGGTTTTCTTTTCCTGTATGTAATTATTTTTATTTTATAATATTTCTGAATAAAGTATTTTTGGAAAAAAACTGCATATACACATTGTGACCACTAGAGGACACACTGAGCAACTGCATATACACATTGTGACCACTAGGGGACATACTGAGCAACTGCATATACAGACTGTGACCATTAGGGGACATACTGAGCAACTGCATATACAGACTGTGACCACTAGGGGACACACTGAACAACTGCATATACACACTGTGACCACTAGGGGGCACACTGAGCAACTGCATATACAGACTGTGACCACTAGGGGGACACACTGAGCAACTGCATATACACACTGTGACCGCTAGGGGACACACTGAGCAACTGCATTTACAGACTGTGACCACTAGGGGACATACTGAGCAACTGCATATACAGACTGTGACCACTAGGGGATACTCTGAGCAACTGCATATACACACTGTGACCGCTAGGGGACACACTGAGCAACTGCATTTACAGACTGTGACCACTAGGGGACATACTGAGCAACTGCATATACAGACTGTGACCACTAGGGGATACTCTGAGCAACTGCATATACAGACTGTGACCACTAGGGGGACACACTGAGCAACTGCATATACACACCGTGACCACTAGGGGACATACTGAGCAACTGCATATACAGACTGTGACCACTAGGGGATACTCTGAGCAACTGCATATACAGACTGTGACCACTAGGGGGACACACTGAGCAACTGCATATACAGACTGTGACCACTAGGGGACACACTGAGCAACTGCATATACAGACTGTGAGCACTAGGGGACACACTGAACAACTGCATATACACACTGTGACCACTAGGGGGACACACTGAGCAACTGCATATACACACTGTGACCACTAGGGGGACACACTGAGCAACTGCATATACAGACTGTGACCACTAGGGGACACACTGAACAACTGCATATACACACTGTGACCACTAGGGGACAGACTGAACAACTCAAATCAAATCAAGTTTAATTATCGTTTAAGCCATATGTGGACATGGCCGAATGAAACATCGTTCGTCTGGAGCCCAGGTGCAAAAGGATACAGCCATACTCAAAATAATGAGCGTGATTAAAAAAAGAAACAGTCTTGGAAGAAACACAGTTTTAGACCAAGACCCTGAGCGACAAGTCCCGCAGTTTGATGGTGTCTGGCAGCCCAGCCTGTAATTCCAGTGACCCAACACCGGAGGGCAGCACCGACAGGATTGGCCACCTCCAGCCAAGCATGGATGCTACACTGCATTACCTCTGGCATCTCTTCATCTCTTCCTCATGTGGACTCCAGCAGCAGGCAAGCCTCACTGAAGCCCACATCGACAACGCCCACAGCCCCACCTTCATCTATCCCATCAGTTACCCCTTTGAAAATCTGCAAAAGATTTGTCAGGCAATGACATCCCACTCACAAAACCATGCTGACTATTCCCAAACAGGCCTTGACTATCCAAGTGACGTTAAATCCTGTCCCTCGGAATTCCCTCCAAGCTCACCGGCCTGTGGTTCCCTGGCCTACCCTTGTTCTGATTCTTGGACAATGGAATAGCATCAGCCTCTCTCTCTTGTCTCCTGGAACTTCTCCAGTGGTCAGCGTTGAATCAATTATCTCTACAAGGGCTTGTGTGATTTCTTCCCCGGTCTCCCATAAGGTCCGGGGGGTGGGGTAGGGGCACTGGGTTGGGCCCTGGGGACCAGATTCAGAATCAGGTTTAATATCACCAGCATGTGTTGTGAAATTTGTTAACTTTGCAACAGCAGTACAATGAAATACATGATAATAGAGGGAAAAAACTGAAGTATATATATGTATATTAAATAGTTAGATTAAATAAGTAGTGTAAAAATAGAAACAAAAAAGCAGTGAGGTTGTGTTCATGGGTTCAGAAATCAGATGACAGAGGGGAAGAAGCTGTTCCTGAATCGTTGAGTGTGTGTCTTCAGGCTCCTGTACCTCCTCCCTGATGGTAGCAATGAGAAGAGGCTGGTGCCCATGATGAAGCTGACTAAGTTTACGATTCTCTGTAGATTTTTTCGATCCTGTGCACTAGCCCCCCCCAATACCAGATGGTGACACAGCCAGTCAGAATGCTCTCCACCGTACATCTGTTGATATTTGTGACGGACTTTGGTGACAAACCAAATCTCAAACTCCTAATGAAATATAGCTGCTGATGTGTCTTCTTTGTAACTGCATCGGGATGTTGGGCCCAGGTGAGATCCTCAGGAATGCTGACACCCAGGAATGTGAAACTGCTCACTCGCTCCTTGATCTGCCCACCTTAGTCCACCTCAAGGCTGCAAGTATTTCCATCCGCGTGATATACTGTACACACTTTCCGAAACTTGCATCCGCGTGATATACTCTGCACACTTTCCGAAACTTCCATCCGCGTGATATACTGTACACACTTTCGGAAACTTCCATCCGCGTGATATACTCTGCACACTTTCCGAAACTTCCATCCGCGTGATATACTGTACACACTTTCCGAAACTTCCATCCGCGTGATATACTGTACGCACTTTCCGAAACTTCCATCCGCGTGATATACTGTACGCACTTTCCGAAACTTCCATCCGCGTGATATACTCTACACACTTTCCGAAACTTCCATCCGCGTGATATACTGTACGCACTTTCCGAAACTTCCATCCGCGTGATATACTGTACGCACTTTCCGAAACTTCCATCCACGTGATATACTGTACGCACTTTCCGAAACTTCCATCCGCGTGATATACTTTACGCACTTTCCGAAACTTCCATCTGCGTGATAGACTCTACACACTTTCCGAAACTTCCATCCGCGTGATATACTCTACACACTTTCCGAAACTTCCATCCGCGTGATATACTGTACGTACTTTCCGAAACTTCCATCCGCGTGATATACTCTACACACTTTCCGAAACTTCCATCCGCGTGATATACTGTACGCACTTTCCGAAACTTCCATCCGCGTGATATACTCTACACACTTTCCGAAACTTCCATCCGCGTGATATACTGTACGCACTTTCCGAAACTTCCATCCGCGTGATATACTCTACGCACTTTCCGAAACTTCCATCCGCGTGATATACTTTACGCACTTTCCGAAACTTCCATCTGCGTGATAGACTCTACGCACTTTCCGAAACTTCCATCCGCGTGATATACTCTACACACTTTCCGAAACTTCCATCCGCGTGATATACTCTACACACTTTCCGAAACTTCCAGCCGTGTGATATACTGTACGCACTTCTGAAACTTCCATCCGCGTGATATACTCTACACACTTTCCGAAACTTCCATCCGCGTGATATACTGTACGCACTTTCCGAAACTTCCATCCGCGTGATATACTCTACACACTTTCCGAAACTTCCATCCGCGTGATATACTGTACGCACTTTCCGAAACTTCCATCTGTGTGATATACTCTACACACTTTCCGAAACTTCCATCCGCGTGATATACTCTACACACTTTCCGAAACTTCCAGCCGTGTGATATACTGTACACACTTCAGAAACTTCCATCCGCGTGATATACTCTACACACTTTCCGAAACTTCCATCCGCGTGATATACTGTACGCACTTTCCGAAACTTCCATCCGCGTGATATACTCTACACACTTTCCGAAACTTCCATCCGCGTGATATACTGTACGCACTTTCCGAAACTTCCATCCGCGTGATATACTCTACACACTTTCTGAAACTTCCATCCGTGTGATATACTCTACACACTTTCCAAAACTTCACGCTTTGCCATCTGTGATATTCTCCTCAACAAGCACTGAGGAGAAATAGAAGTTAAACATCTCAGCACCTCCTTCAGCTCCACACATGTGGTCCTGTCTTTCCCCAGTCACCATTTTACTGCTAATATAACTGAATAACCTCCTGCGATTATCTTTAACCCTGATGGACAATTCCATCTCATGCCCTTTTTTTTGGCCCTCCTGATTTCTCTCTTTAGTCAGCTCTTAAACTTGTTTACATTTGGCGAGGGAGTCTTCTGTAGGCAATTGCCTAAAGTGTGCTTCCTTCTCTTTCCTGACCAGAGTCTCAGTATCTCTTGTCAGTTGGGGTTCCCTGATGTTCGATATGTGCGTCATAACCAAAGGGAAAAGAATGTCTGCATTTGCTTAGCACTTTCGTGCGAGGATGTCGATTAAGTGCGTCACATATCAAGCTAACAAAAAATAGTGGAAAGAAAGTTTCCAATATTTTCAAAACGATATCGACCAGAAGATGCAATAACAGCTGTGTACTTTGTCCAGTGTAAACTCCTGGCTGGCCCGATCGCTCTCCCTAATGAGAGCGATGAGCCTGCTTATTGGGCACCAGGACGCACCATCTTAATACCCACAAAGTTAACTTCGGTTTCGGACCCAATCTGAGAATATTCCGGGGGGAAGACATTGAACTGCGCACACTCAGCAGAGTGTCAATGTGTGTGTGTGTGCGTGTGTGTGTGTGTGTGTTTGTTTGTTCACCAAGTGCTCTCCCCGGAGCTTTTGACAGGACAATTCCAATCATCATTCTTTACCTTTAAACAGAGTCACGCTGTCGAGCCCGGCCTGACCCTGCACAATGCCCTCAGCATGACCCTGGTCCTGTTCAGGACTTTAAACTCTGCATCTGTTCGTATTTATTTGAGTTAGAGACAAAGCCCAGAACCAGCCCTCCCGGCCCAACGGACGGCACCGCCCAGCGACACACGTCTTTAACCCGAGCCTAATCACAGCACCATTTACAATGACCATATTCAAGTTTGCTGATGACACCTCTCTCGTTCCAAGCAAAGGAGGTGATGAATCAGCACACGGGAGGGAGAGATTGAAAATCTGACTGAGTGGTGACACAATGACCTCTCACTCAATGTCAGCAAGACCAGGGAGCTGATTGTCGACTTCAGGAGGAGGAAGCCAGTCCTCATCGGGGCGTCAGAGGTGGAGAGGTTCAGCAAATTTAAATTCCTCAGTGTTATTATTTCAGAGAACCTGTCCCGGGTCCAACAGGCAGTGCAATCACAAAGAAAGCACAGCAGCATCTCGACTTCCTCAGGAGTTTGCAATAATTCAGCATGACATCTAAAACTTTGACAGACTTCTACAGAGGTGTAGCGGAGAGTCTATTGACTGGCTGCCTCACTGGGATGGAAACACCAACACCCTCGAACGGAAAATCCTACAAAAGGTGGTCGGTACGGCCCAGTCCATCACGGGTAAAGCCCTCCCCACCATTGAGCACATCTACATGGAGTGTTGTCACAGGAAAGCAGCATCCATCATCAGGGATCCCCACCACCCAGGACACGCTCTCTTCTCACTGCTGCCATCAGGAAGGAGGTACAGGAGCCTCTGGACCCACACCACCAGGTTCAGCAACAGTTATTACCCCTCAGCCATCAGGCTCATGAACCAGATAACTTCACTTGGCCCATCACTGAACCATTCCCACAACCCATGGACTCACTGTCAAGGACTCTTCATCTCATGTTCTCGATATTTATTGCTCATTTATTCATTATTACTGTTTCTTTCTTTTTGAATTTTGTTGTCGTTTGCACTCTGGTTGAGGGCCCAAGTTGGTGTCATCTTCCGCTGATTCTATGATGATTATTCTTCTTGCACGGATTTATTGAGTATGCCCGCAAGAAAGCACACCTCAAGTTTGTATGTGGTGACATGTATGAACTTTGATAATAAATTTACTTCGAGCTTCGAGCCTACACGCTGGCACGTCTTTGGACCGTGGGAGGAAACCCACGCATTCACGAGTAAGGACGTACAGAGGACGTTGGAATGATCTCTGACCTTTGACTCCCCATAGTCTGAGCTGCATTAGTGTCGTTACCGTGGCGACCCGTGTTCTCTCTTTTTCCACAACTACTTTAAAACCATTGGAATTGTGGCCACTGAATCCAAAGTATGCCCAGCTGCCACTTCAGGAACCCAGCCCGTCTCATTCAGGAAGGGGACAACCAACATTAAATCAAAGTTCAAAGTAAATTTGTCATCAAAGTACGTATAAGGTTCTGCGATTCATTTTCTAGCAGGCATTCACAGTAGAACAAAGAAATACAATAGAATCAGTGAAAAATTACTCGCAAAGACTGACAACCAATGTACAAAAGAAGACAAGCTATGCTAATGTAAAAGAGAAGTAAATAATTAACACTGAACACAAGAGCTTCTCGCTCATTCGTTACGTGCCGGGTTGTATGACGTGGGCAATCATGGTCTTTCCAAGACCGTAATTGTTCTTGCCAAATTTTTTTTACAGAAGCGGTTTGTCATTACCTTCTTCTGGGCGATGTCTTTACAAGACGGGTGACCCCCAGCCGTCATCAACACTCTTCAGGGATGGTCCGCCTGGCGTCAGTGGTCGCATAACCAGGATTTGTGACCGGCTGGTCGTACGAGCAGGGGACAGTGCCTTACACCTCCTTTGGTAGAGACATGCCCCCAACCCCACATCAGATGTAGAGTTCTTGAAAGTGAGTCCACAGGTTGTGGCCTGCGGAGTTCGGCAGGGATCTGTATTGGGACCCCTGCTGTTTGTGATGCATGTAAACGACCTGGAAGAAAATGTAGATGGGTGGGATAGTAAGTTTCCTAGAAGTTTGGTGTGCTGGACAGTGTAGACTGGCAAAGGTTACAGATCTGTTTGTCCCATTCCCATCTCCTACCTAGGAGGCTACGTAGCATCCACACCAGGACCCCCAGACTCAAAAACAGTTACTTTCCCCAAGCACTGAGTCTGATCAACACCTCCACCCACTAACTGCACCACTCCTCTGTTACTTCCTTCCAGCCTCCTTATATACAGCCTAGCTTATTCCTCTCCATAGACGCTGCCTGACCTGCTGAGCTCCTCCGGCCTTTTGTGTGTGTTGCTCTGGATTTCCAGCATCTGCAGAGTCCCCTGTGTTTATGATAATGTGCAGGAAGGTTCCGTAAACTTCGTCTGTCTCCAACGAGAAACACACCAAGATTACGGTGGTCAAAGCCCATGTCTACATAGGGTTAACCATCTCTCACCAACGTACGTCCTCCTGAGTCAGTGACCTTGCTCCTGTTGACATGTACGTTCACACAGGGAACCCTGGAAGGCGTCCACGAAGCCATATCACTACCTGTTGTCCATTTGTGCTCACGTCTGGCCACTGCATTTGGAAGGACCCTGACTCAGACTTGGCCTGTGTGTTCGTGTTCCTGTTCATTCTCCCAGGACCCCACCCTTACATGAGGAGGTGAGGTGAGTGTCTGCGGGAAACACTGTCCCATTGTTATTTAATGCTAACCTTAACAATAAGTACTCCTACTTGAGTACTGTTGTGGGGGCAGCCTACCTGGGGGAAGCACACACAGTGGCCGTGCCTCTGGCACAGAGTCTGGCCCTGTGGCTCTGCTGCCATCCTCTTCCTTTCCCTACCCTTCTGTGATAGGGCACTCTATAGTTAGGGGGTCAGACAGGCGATTCTGTGGACGCAGGAAAGAGACGCAGATGGTAGATTGCTGCCAGGGTCTGGGATGTTTCCGATCATGTCCACAATATCCTGCAGTGGGAAGGTGAACAGCCAGAGGTCATGGTACATATTGGTACCAATGACATAGGTCGGGAAAGGGAAGAGCTCCTGAAAACAGACTACAGGGAGTTAGGAAGGAAGTTGAAAAGCAGGACCACAAAGGTAGTAATCTCGGGATTACTGCCTGTGCCACGTGACAGTGAGTATAGGAAAAGAGTGAGGTGGAGGATAAATGTGGGGCTGAGGGATTGGAGCAGGGGGCAGGGATTCAGATTTCTGGATCATCGGGACCTCTTCTGGGGCAGGTGTGACCTGTACAAAAAAGATGGGTTGCACTTGAACCTGAGAGGGACTAATATCCTGGCGGAGAGGTTTGCTAAAGCTACTGGGGAGAGTTTAAACTAGAATTGCTGGGTGGTGGGAATCGAACTGAAGTGATGGAGGAAAAGGAAGTTGGCTTACAAATAGAGTAAGTTTGGAGACAGTGCGAAAGGGATGATAGGCAGGTGACAGAGAAGGGATGCGTTCAGACTGATGGTTTGAGATGTGTCTATTTTAATGCAAGGAGTATTATGAACAAAGCGGATGAGCTTAGAGCGAGGATCAGCACTTGGAGCTATGATGGGGTGGCCATTACAGAGACTTGGATGACTCAGGGGCAGGAATGGTTACTTCGAGTGCCAGGCTTTAGATGTTTCAGAAAGGACAGGGAGGGAGGCAAATGAGGTGGGGCCGTGACACTGCCGATCAGAGATAGTGTCACGGCTGCAGGAAAGGAGGAAGTCATGGAGGGATTGTCTACGGAGTCTCTGTGAGTGGAAGTTAGGAACAGGAAGGGGTCAATAACTCTACTGGGTGTTTTTATAGACCACCCAATAGTAACAAGGATATTGAGAAGCAGATAGGGAGACAGATTCTGGAAATGAGTAATAATAACGGGGTTGTTGTGGTGGGAGGTTTTTAATTTCCCAAATATTGATTGGCATGTCCCTAGAGTGAGGGGTTCAGATGGGGTGGAGTTTGTTAGGTGTGTTCAAGAAGGTTTCTTGACACAATATGTAGATAAGCCTACAAGAGGAGAGGCTGTACTTGATCTGGTATTGGGAAATGAACCTGGTCAGTGTCAGATCTCTCAGTGGGAGAGCATTTTGGAGATAGTGATCACAATTCTATCTCCTTTACCATAGCATTGGAGAGGGATAGGAACAGACAAGTTAGGAAAGCGTTTAATTGGAGTAAGGGGAAATATGAGGCTATCAGGCAGGAACTGCAAAGCATAAATTGGAAACAGATGTTCTCAGGGAAATGTACGGAAGAAATGTGGCAAATATTCAGGGGATATTTGCATGGCGTTCTGCATAGATACGTTCCAATGAGACAGGGAAAGGATGGTAGGGTACAGGAACCGTGGTGTACAAAGGCTGTTGTAAATCCAGTCTTTCTTTCGTTTTTAATCTTTTTATTAGTTTTCAATTTCATAAACATAATAACAGTAGTGATATAAAGAGATTGGAATTACGTTATTGGTAATAAATATATACAAGAGAAACGACAAATAGTACAAGTGTAACAGACTTCCAAACTCTTAATATAATTAATTATGAAGAGAAAAGAAATAAAAAGAAAAGGATTGGGCTGAACCAATATATTAGATCGAATACATTCATTAACGTTGTCAGCTCCACTTCTCTATTCATATATTCAAAGTTAATAAAAAGGATTCGGAAAAGGTCAAACCACATCACATGAAAATGTTGAATAAATGGCTTCCAAGTCTCTTCAAATTTAACCCAAGGATCAAAAATGACACTTCTGATTTTTTCTAAATTTAAACAAGATATAGTTTGGGAAAGCCATTGAAATGTTGTAGGGGGATTGGTCTCTTTCCAATTCAATAAAATGGATCTTCTGGCTATTAATGTAACAAATGCGATCATCTGACAGGCTGCAGAGGATAAAGAGCTATGATCCATCATCGGCAAACCAAAAATTGCTGTAATAGGATGGGGTTGTAAATCAATATGCAAAACTGTTGAAATAATATCAGAGATATCTTTCCAAAATTTTTCCAAGAGAGGGCAGGACCAGAACATATGAGTCAAAGAAGCCACCTCAGAGTGACATCTGTCACAAATAGGGTTTATATCAGAGTGAAAATGAGCTAGTTTATCTTTAGACATGTGGGCCATATGCACTACCTTAAATTCTATCAGCGTATGTTTAGCACATATAGAGGAAGAGCTAACTAATTGAAAAATGTTCTCCCATTTCTCTATAGGTAAGTGAAGTTGAAGTTCTCTTTCCTATTCATTTTTAATTTTATCAGATATACCTGGCTGTATTTTCATAATTATATCATAAATAATTCCTTCTGATAAGGATTTAAACCTAAAAATTTTTCCGTGATATCCGTTGAGTATGAAATCAGAAATGTAGGCAGCATGGTATTTAAAAGGTTACTTATTTGTAAATATCTAAAAAAAATGGGATCTGGGCAAGTTAAAAGAAACACAGCCTTATACAATGGGCAGCGTCATTTTGCGGGCAGCGGAGTGAGCCGGGAGCACAGTGAAGGCTTAAGGGCTTTGGCTCAACGGGCTTAGGCGGAAACGAGCGAGGCATAGTAGGTTTGGTTTTCAATTTTTCCTGTTATTTGAGGAGAGGGGCAGTATGAGTGTGAGGGCAGCTTGCTGTTCTCGGTGTCGGATGTAGGAGGTCCTGGAGTCTCCTAGCCCCCCGGACGTCCACATCTGCGCCAGGTGCGCCAAGCTGCAGCTCCTAAGGGACCGTGTCAGGGAACTGGAGCTGCAGCTCGATGACCTTTGTCTGGTCAGGGAGAGTGAGGAGGTGATAGAGAGGAGTTACAGGTAGGTGGTCACACCGGGGCCACGGGAGGCAGATCAGTGGGTCACGGTTAGGTGGGGGAAGGGGAAGAGTCAGGTAATAGAGAGTACCCCAGTGGCTGTGCCCCTTGACAATAAGTACTCCTGTTTGAGTACTGTTGGGGGGGACAGCTTACCCGGGGGAAGTGACAATGGCCGTGCCTCCGGCACAGAGTCTGGCCCTGTAGCTCAGGAGGGTAGGGAAAGGAAGAGGAGGGCAGTAGTAATAGGGGACTTGATAGTTAGGGGGTCAGATAGGCGATTCTGTGGATGCAGTCCAGAGACCCGGATGGTAGTTTGCCTTCCTGGTCCCAGGGTCCAGGATGTTTCTGATCGTGTCCAAGATATCCTGAAGTGGGAGGGTGAGGAGCCAGAGGTCGTGGTACAATGACATAGGTCGAAAAAGGGAAGAGGTCCTGAAAGGAGAATATAGGGAGTTAGGAAGGGAGTTGAGAAGAAGGACTGCAAAGGTAGTAATCTCAGGATTACTGCCTGTGCCACGTGACAGCGAGAGTAGGAATGGAATGAGATGAAGGATAAATGCGTGGCTGAGGAATTGGAGCAGGGGGCAGGGATTCAAGTTTCTGGATCATTGGGACCTCTTTTGGCGCAGGCGTGACCTGTACAAAAGGGACAGGTTGCACTTGAATCCTAGGGGGACCAATATCCTGGCAGGGAGATTTGCGAAGGCTACTGGGGAGACTTTAAACTAGAATAGTTGGGAGGTGGAAATCAAATTGAAGAGACTAGGAGAGAGGAGGTTAGTTCACAAATAGAGAAAGCTCGTAGACAGAGTGTGAGGGAGGATAGGCAGGTGACAGAGAAGGGGAGTGCTCAGACTGAAGATGTAGGGGAGAAGGAAGAAAAAGATAATAAGATTGTTTGCACCATTAGGGATAAATGGAGAGTAAGAGGTGGAGAGTTTCTTAACTGCATCTATTTTAATGCTAGGAGCATTGTAAGAAAGGTGAATGAGCTTAGAGCATGGATTCATACCTGGAAATATGATGTGGTAGCTATTAGTGAAACATGGTTACAGGAGGGGTGTGATTGGCAACTAAATATTCCTGGATTTCGTTGCTTCAGGTGTGATAGAATCGGAGGGACAAGAGGGGGAGGTGTTGCATTGCTTGTCAGAGAAAATATTACAGCGGTGCGTCGGCAGGATAGATTAGAGGGCTCATCTAGGGAGGCTATTTGGGTGGAATTGAGGAATGGGAAAGGTGTAGTAACACTTATAGGGGTGTATTATAGACCACCTAATGGGGAGCGAGAATTGAGGAGCAAGTTTGTAAGGAGATAGCAGATATTTGTAGCAAGCACAAGGTTGTGATTGTGGGAGATTTTAATTTTCCACACATAGACTGGGAAGCCCATTCTGTAAAAGGGCTGGATGGTTTGGAGTTTGTAAAATGTGTGCAGGATAGTTTTTTGCAGCAATACATAGAGGTACCAACGAGAGAAGGGGCAGCGTTGGACCTCCTGTTGGGAATGAGATAGGGTAGGTGACGGAGGTATGTGTTGGGGAGCACTTCGGGTCCAGTGATCACAATGCCATTAGTTTCAATATAATTGTGGAGAAGGATAGGACTGGATCCAGAGTTGAGATTTTTGATTGGAGAAAGGCTAACTTTGAGGAGAAGCGAAATGATTTAGAAGGAGTGAATTAGGACAATTTGTTTTATGGGAAGAATGTAACAGAGAAATGGAGGTCATTTAAAGGTGAAATTTTGAGGGTCCAGAATCTTTATGTTCCTGTTAGGTTGAAAGGAAAGGTTAAAAGTTTGAGAGAGCCATGGTTTTCAAGGGATATTGGAAACTTGGTTTGGAAAAAGAGAGAGATCTACAATAAATATAGGCAGCATGGAGTAAATGAGATGCTCGAGGAATATAAAGAATGTAAAAAGAATCTTAAGAAAGAAATTAGAAAAACTAAAAGAAGATATGAGGTTGCTTTGGCAAGTAAGGTGAAAATAAATCCAAAAGGTTTCTACAGTTATATTGATAGCAAAAGGATAACGAGGGATAAAATTGGTTCCTTAGAGAATCAGAGTGGACGGCTATGTGCGGAGCCAAAAAAGATGGGGGAGATTTTAAACTATTACTTTTCTTCGGTATTCACCAAGGAGAAAGATACTGAATTGTGTAAGGTAAAGGGAACAAGTAGGGTAGTTATGGAAACTATGATGATTAAAGAAGAGGAAGTACTGGCACTTTTAAGGAATATAAAAGTGGATAAGTCTTCGAGTCCTGACTGGGTATTCCCTCGGACCTTGAGGGAAGTTAGTGTAGTAATAGCAGGGGCTCTGACAGAAATATTTCAAATGTCATTAGAAACGGGGATGGTGCCGGAGGATTGGTGTATTGTTCATGTGGTTCCATTGTTTAAAAAGGGTTCTAAGAGTAAACCTAACAATTATCGGCCTGTAAGTTTGACATCAGTGGTGGGTAAATTAATGGAAAGTATTCTTAGAGATGGTATATATAATTATCTGGATAGACAGGTTCTGATTAAGAACAGTCAACATGGATTTGTGCAGGGAAGGTCATGTTTGACAAACCTTATTGAATTTTTTGAAGAGGTTACCAGGAAAATTGATGAGGGTAAAGTGGTGGATGTTGTCTATATGGACTTCAGTAAGGCCTTTGACAAGGTTCCACACGGAAGGTTGGTTAGGAAGGTTCAATCGTTAAGTATTAATATTGAAGTAGTAAAATGGATTCAATAGTGGCTGGATGGGAGACGCCAGAGAGTAGTGGTGGATAACTGTTTGTCAGGTTGAAGGCCGGTGACTAGTGGTGTGCCTCAGGGATCTGTACTGGGTCCGATGTTGTTTGTCATATACATTAATGATCTGGATGATGGGGTGGTAAATTGGATTAGTAAGTATGCAGATGATACTAAGATAGGTGGAATTGTGGATAATGAAGTAGGTTTTCAAAGCTTGCAGAGAGATTTAGGCCAGTTAGAAGAGTGGGCTGAAAGATGGCAGATGGAGTTTAATGCTGATAAATGTGAGGTGCTACATTTTGGTAGGACTAATCAAAATAGGACATACATGGTAAATGGTAGGGCATTGAAGAATGCTGTAGAACAGAGGGATCTAGGAATAATGGTGCATAGTTCCCTGAAGGTGGAATCTCATGTGGATAGGGTGGTGAAGAAAGCTTTCGGTATGCTAGCCTTTATAAATCAGAGCATTGAGTATAGGAGTTGAGATGTAATGTTAAAATTGTACAAGGCATTGGTGAGGCCAAATTTGGAGTATTGTGTACAGATCTGGTCACCGAATTATAGGAAAGATGTCAACAAAATAGAGAGAGTACAGAGAAGATTTACTAGAATGTTACCTGGGTCTCATCACCTAAGTTACAGAGAAAGGTTGAACAAGTTAGGTCTTTATTCTTTGGAGCGTAGAAGGTTGAGTGGGGACTTGATAGAGGTAATTAAAATTATGAGGGAGATAGATAGAGTTGACGTGGATAGGCTTTTTCGATTGAGAGTAGGGGAGATTCAAACAAGAGGATATAAGTTGAGAGTTAAGGGGAAAAAGTTTAGGGGTAACATGAGGGTGAACTTCTTTACTCAGAGAGTGGTAGCTGTGTGGAACGAGCTTCCAGCAGAAGTGGTTGAGGCAGGTTCGATGTTGTCATTAAAAAAAAATTTGGATAGGTATATGGACAGGAAAGGAATGGAGGGTTATGGGCTGAGTGCAGGTAGATGGGACTAGGTGAGAGTAAGCATTCAGCACGGACTAGAAAGGCCGAGATGGCCTGCTTCTGTGCTGTAATTGTTATATGGTTATATGGTTATACTTATTAGACAACTGTTCAAAAGACAGGAAACAGTTATTCAAAAATAAATCATGGAAACATGTTATACTCTTCATTTTCCATATCAGAAAGGCTGGATCCATAACAGAAATTAAAAAAAAAATTAGATGTAATAGGGCTTGATAATATAAATTTGTTCAAACCAAAACATTTACGAAATTGGAACCATATTTGTAATGTGTGTTTAATTATTGGATTAACCATTTGTCTATTCAATTTAGAAAACACAAAGGGAAGTGAAGATCCTAAAATAGAAACAAATGAAAGCCCTTGTACAGAGTAACTTTCGAGGTTTACCCATTGTGGACTTGGAATTATATCCCAATCCTGTGTCAAAAATATTAAATATTGAATATTAATTGCCCAATAATAGAATATTAAATTCGGCAATGCTAAACTACCATCTTTCTTGGACTTCTGTAAATATTTTTCCCTTAACCTAGGATTTTTATTCTGCCATATATGAGGAAATTTTAGAATCAACAGTATGAAAAAAGATTTAGGAATAAAAAATGGTACCGCTTGAAATAAATATAAAAATTTAGGTAGAATAATCATTTTAATAGCATTGATTCGGCCAATCAGTGATAGAGACAATGGGGACCATTTAGTAAGTAATTGTTTAACCTGACTAATTAACGGTAAAAAGTTGAGCTTGAGTAAGTCCTTATGCCTCTTAGCAATTTTAACCCCCAAATAAGTAAAATAGTCAGTAATCAATCTGAATGGTGAACATCTATAAATGGGAGCCTGCATACTTAATGGAAAAAGTTCACTCTTGCTAAGATTCAATTTATAACCAGAAAAACTACTAAACTGAGCAAGCAAAGATAGTACTGCCGGAATGGATTTCTGAGGGTTAGAAATATATAATAGTAAATCATCTGCATATGGTGATAATTTATGTATCTCATTCCCACAGGTAATACCAAATATATTAGGAGAGTCACGAATACCAATAGCTAACGGTTCCAGGGCAATATCGAGTAATAATGGACTAAGAGGGCAACCCTGCCTAGTATCACGGAATAACTGAAAAAAGGGAGATCTTTGATTATTGGTAAAAACTGAAGCCAAAGGAGTAAAGTATATCAATTTAATCTGAGATATAAATATCGGACTAAAATTGAATTTCTCAAGCGTATTAAACAGATATGTCCATTCAACTCTATCAAAAGCTTTCTCAGCATCCAATGAAATGACACATTCTGAGTCGTAAATCCAGTCATTAAGAAGGGTAATGATAGAAATCTAGAAGATTATGAAGCTAGCAGGAAGGAGCTTAAGAATGAAGTTAGGAGAGCCAGAAGGGGCCATGAGAAGGCCTTGGTGGACAGGATTAAGGAAAACTGCAAGGCATTCTACAAGTATGTGAAGAGCAAGAGGATAGGATGTGAGAAATAGGACCAATCAAGTGTGACAGTGGAAAAGTGTGTATGGAACCGGAGGAGATGGCAGAGGTATTTAATGAATACTTTGCTTCAGTTTTCACTACGGAAAAAGATCTTGGCGATTGTAAGGATGACCTGCAGCAGACCGAAATGCTTGAGCATGTAGATATTAAGGAAGAGGATGTGCTGGAGCTTTTGGAAAGCATCAAGTTGGATAAGTCACCGGGACCGGACGGGATGTACCCCAGGCTACTGTGGGAGGCGAGGGAGGAGATTGTTGAGCATCTGGCAATGATCTTTGCATCATCAATGAGAATGGGAGAGGTTCCATAGGATTGGAGGGTTGCGGATGTTGTTCCCTTATTTAAGAAAGGGTGTAGGGATAGCCCAAGAAATTATAGACGAGTGGTTGGTAAGTTGATGGAGAAGATCCTGAGAGGCAGGATTTATGAACATTTGGAGAGGCATAATATGATTAGGAATATTCAGCATGGCTTTGTCAAAGGCAGGTCGTGCCTTACGAGCCTGATTGAATTTTTTGAGGACGTGACTAAACACTTTGATGAGGGTAGAGTCATAGATGTAATGTATATGTATTTTAGGAAGGCATTTGATAAGGTACCCCATGCCAGGCTTATTGAGAAAGTAAGGAGGCAAGGGGACATTGCTTTGTGGATCCAGAACTGACTTGCCCATAGAAGGCAAAGAGTGGTTGTAGACGGGTCATATTCTTCATGGAGGCCAGTGACCAGTGGTGTGCCTCAGGGATCTGTTCTGTTCTCTTTGTGATTTTTGTAAATGACCTGGATGAGGAAGTGGAGGGATGGGTTAGTAAATTTGCTGATGACAGAAAGGTTGGAGGTGTTGTGGATAGTGTGGAGGGCTGTCAGAGGTTACAGCGGGACATTGACAGGATGTAAAACTGGGCTGAGAAGTGGCAGATAGAGTTCAAGTTAGAGTTAGAGTTTGAGGACACTCAAAGCTGCTGTGCAGGTTGACTCTATGATTCAGAAGGCATATGGAGCATTGGCCTTTGTCGATCATGGGATTGACTTTAAGAGCCGAGAGGTAATGTTGCAGCTATATAGGAACCTGGCCAGACCCCACTTGGAGTACTGTGCTCAGTTCTGGTCACCTCACTACAGGAAGGACGTGGAAACCATAGAAAGGGTGCAGAGGAGTCTTACAAGGATGTTGCCTGGATTGGGGAGCATGCCTTATGAGAATAGGCTGAGTGAACTTGGCCTTTTCTCCTTGGAGCGATGGAGGATGAGAGGTGACCTGAGGAGATACATTGATCCTGTGGATAGCCGGAGGCTTTTTCCAGGGCTGAAATGGCTAGCACGAGAGGGCATAGTTATAAGGTGTTTGGAAGTAGGTACAGAGGAGATATCAGGGGTATGTTTTTTACACAGAGAGTGGTGAGGTGCGTGGAATGGGCTGCCAGCAATGGTGGTGGAGGCAGAAACAACAGGGTCTTTTAAGAGACTCCTGGATGGGTACCTGGAGCTTAGAAAAATGGAGGGCTATGGGTCAGCCTAGGTAGTTCTAAACTAAGGGCCTTTTCGGCACAGCTTTCTGCTGTACATCTTCTTTGTTTCCAAGCTTCCCACCCCATTTCTTCTGTGGTTGAGCTGGTGTTTGTACCCTTGGGTCTACTTGATGTCTGATAAATCTGAGTCCATTTTTGGCACCTCTTGCCTTCATTCCTGGATGAGGAAATTTTCCAAAACTCTAGGGTTAAACTCTCATATTGGAAGAGCAAGACTTCATATTCCGTCTGGGTTGACTCCAATCTGACGACATAAATACCAATTTCTCAAACTTTCAGTAATTTCTCCCACTCCCTCCTGCCCTCTTCTTCCAATCCCCATTCTAGTTCCACTCATACCCCCTACTCTTCTCCTTACTTACCCATCATATCCAGCTGGTTCCGCTCCTTCTTCCCATTCCTCATGGTCCTTGCCTAGTAGGTTCCTTCTTCTTCAGCCCTTTGCCTCTTCCACCTATCACCTCCCAGTGTCTCACTTCATTCCCCCTCTCCCCCACCCACCTTCCCCCTCACCTGGTCTCACCTATCACCTCCCAGTGTCTCACTTCATCCCCCCTCTCCCCCACCCACCTTCCCCCTCACCTGGTCTCACCTATCACCTCCTGGTCTCACCTATCACTTCATCCCCACTCTCCCCCACCCACCCACCTACCCCCTCACCTGATCTCAACCATCACCTCCCAGTGTCTCACTTCATCCCCCCTCTCCCCCACCCACCCACCTTCCCCCTCACCTGGTCTCACCCATCACCTCCCAGTGTCTCACTTCATCCCCCCTCTCCCCCACCCACCCACCTTCCCCCTCACCTAGTCTCACCTATCACCTCCCAATGTCTCACTTCATCCCCGCCTCTCCCCCACCCACCTAACCACTCACCTGGTCTCACCTATCACCTCCCAGTGTCTCACTTCATCCCCCCTCTCCCCCACCCACCCACCCACCTTCCCCCTCACCTGGTCTCACCCATCACCTCCCAGTGTCTCACTCCATCCCCCCTCTCCCCCACCCACCCACCTTCCCCCTCACCTGGTCTCACCCATCACCTCCCAGTGTCTCACTTCATCATCCCCCCTCTCCCCCACCCACCCACCTTCCTCCTCACCTGGTCTCACCGATCACCTCCCACTGTCGCACTTCATCCCCCCTCTCCCTCAGCCACCCACCTTCCCCGTCACCTGGTCTCACTTGTCACCTCCAAGTGTCTCACTTCATCCCCCCTCTCTCCCACCCACCCACCTTCCCCCTCACCTGGTCTCTCCCATCACCTCCCAGTGTCTCACTTCATCATCCCCCCTCTGCCCCATCCACCCACCTTCCCCCTCACCTGGTCTCTCCCATCACCTCCCAGTGTTTCACTTCATCCCCCCTCTCCCCCACCCACCCACCTTCCCCCTCACCTGGTCTCACCTATCACCTCCCAGTGTCTCACTTCATCCCGCCCTCTCCCCCACCCACCCACCTTCCCCCTCACCTGGTCTCACCTATCACCTCCCAGTGTCTCACTTCATCCCCCCTCTCCGCCACCCACCCACCTTCCCCCTCACCTGGTCTCACCCATCACCTCCGAGTGTGTCACTTCATCCCCCCTCTCTCCCACCCACCCACCTTCCCCCTCACCTGGTCTCACCTATCACCCCCCCAGTGTCTCACTTCATCCCCCCTCCCCCCCACCCACCCACCTTCTCCCTCAACTGGTCTCACCTATGACCTCTCAGTGTCTCACTTCATCCCCCCTCTCCCCCACCCACCCACCTTCCCCCTCACCTGGTCTCACCTATCACCTCCCAGTGTCTCACTTCATCATCCCCCCTCTCCCCCACCCACCCACCTTCCCCCTCACCTGGTCTCTCCCATCACCTCCGAGTGTCTCACTTCATCATCCCCCCTCTGCCCCATCCACCCACCTTCCCCCTCACCTGGTCTCACCCATCACCTCCCAGTGTCTCACTTCATCCCCCCTCTCCCCCACCCACCCACCTTCCCCCTCACCTGGTCTCTCCCATCACCTCCCAGTGTCTCACTTCATCCCCCCTCACCCCCACCCACCCACCTTCCCCCTCACCTGGTCTCACCCATCACCTCCCAGTGTCTCACTTCATCCCCCCCTCTCCCCCACCCACCCACCTTCCCCCTCACCTGTCACCTCCCAGTCTGTCCTCCTTTCTAACCCTGTTTTCTGCCCCCTTCCTTTCCAGTCCTGATGAAGGCTCTCATCCTGAACCATTGACCGTTCACTCTCCTCCACACTCGCTGCCTGATCTGCCCATTCCTCCAGCACTTTGTGCGTGTGTTTCTCTAGGTGTCCTGGTGTCTGCAGAATCTCTTGAGTTCATGATATTAATTTTTTGTTCATATTGTGTTCTTTCTTGTAAGATGTGTGTGTAATTTATGTTTGACGCCCGTTTTCTTTCCTGAACGTTGCCCCTCTGACGCCTGCGATGCGATTTCCTTCCACGTGTGCAGATGACGATAAACTCCATTCTGACATTGACTCTAACGGGTGTATCTGTTGCCACCAGGTTGGATGTTGCTGAAGCCTGCCAGTGCCAACCTCTACCCAAAGGCAGCCACCTCTCCACCCGAAGCAAAGTCTCCCAGGCGACAGAGGTTCTCTGAAAGCGACCATCTCCTGGCCCACACGAGGCGAGCATGGGCTTCACAGACATCTTGGAGAAGGTGGGAACTGAGGGCCGATTCTACATCATTCACATTGTTCTCTTAGCTATCCCGATTGCCATCATGGCCACCCACAACCTCCTCCAGAACTTCGTGGCCGCTGTCCCCGACCACCGGTGCAGGGTGCGGCTGGGAGGTGCAGATTTGAGGTACCTCAATGTGACAGAGGAGCCACTGAGGAAGGAGCTTTTCCGGGTGTTCCTGCCCATGGACCGGGAAGGGAGGCCGGACAAGTGCCGCATGTACACCTCCCCGCAGTGGCATCTCCTGGGCACCAACGAGACGCAGGGCAACGGGAGCCAACCTGACACACAGGAATGCACCGATGGGTGGGTGTACGACCACTCCCAGTTCACAATGACGATCGTCACAGAGGTATGTTTAAGATGACTACTTTGCAATCAGATCTCAGCTTAAGTCACATCACCCCTCCTGGGCCATTGGCCACTTATAGTGGCTAACCAGAGTCCTCTGGCCTGGGCCACTCTTTCAAGTTGCCCCCAGGTGGAGCCTATTTTCTTTCTCCCTCAGGGATGAGGTCTTTGCAGATTGTTTGCGTTTCTGTAGCTCTGGGATTTTATGAGATGGGGTCGCTCGCTAAATGTCCAGCCCTCCTCCTTTTGCAGACGGCCTCTGGACCGTCCATGGCCAAGTTTTGCAATCAGAAGGTCTGATTGAGTTTGGGCAAGAGGGAGCCTGCTCTGCCTCAAAAACTTTTGCGTTAGTTGGCCAACCTTCCCCCATTCAGAGAGCAGTGTCACAGGTGGGAAGTGGTGAAGGAGATGTCTGGTGCTCTGGTCTTCAGTAGTCAGGGCACTGAGTGCAGGGGATGGTACGTTATGTTGGTGAGGCCATACTGGGAACGTTGGGCACAGTTTTGTTCAACCTGTTATGGGGAAGATGTTAACACAAGAGATTCTGCAGATGCTGGAAATCCAGACCAGGTGATTGGACCACGAGAGAAAGAGAAGGAGGAGTCCATTCCCCTCTCCTATCAGATTCCTTCTTCTTCATCCCTTTACCTTGTCCAGCTATCACATCCCAGCTTCTTACTTCATACCTCTCCCCACCCACCCACCTTCCTCCTCACTTGGTCTCACCTGTCACACCCCCAGCGTGGACTCCTCCCCCCCTCCCCCACCTTCTTATTCTGTCTTCTTCCCCCTTCTTTTCCAGTCCCGATGAAGGCTCTCAGCCTGAAATGTCGACTGTTTATTCCGCTCCATTGATACTGTCTGACCTGCAGAGTTCCTCCAGCGTTTTGTGTGTGTGTTATACAGGAAGACGTTGTCGTGCTGGCGAGGGTGCAGAGGAGATTTACGTTGCAGGACTCGATGGACTGATGGGGAGAGTTTGGACAGGCTGGAGCTTTATTCCTCGGAGTGTTGGGAATGAGGGGTGACCTACTCGAGGAGTGTAACATCATTGTTATAAAACCATTGATCGTAAGAAACAGGAGCAGAATTAGGCCATTTGGCCCATCGAGTCTGCTCCGTCATTTCATCATGGCTGATCTATTTCCCCCTCAGCCACAATCTCCCTGTATCCCTTCATGCCCTGACTAAACAAGGATCTATCAACCTTTGCCGTAAATGCAGGCAATGACTTGGCCTCTACAACTACCTATGGCAATGAATTCCACAGATCCTCTGGCTAAAGAAATTCCTGCTTCTTATATCTGTTCTAAATGGAAGCCCCCCTATTATGAAGCTGTGCCCTCTGGTCCTAGACTCCCCCACCATGGGAAACATCCTCTCCACATCCACTCTATCTGTGTCCTCTGGTCCTAGACTCCCCCACTACAGGAAACATCCTCTCCAAATCCACTCTATCTGTGTCCTCTGGTGCTAGACTCCCCCACTACAGGAAACATCCTCTCCACATCCACTCTATCTGTGCCCTCTGGTCCTAGACTCCCCCACTATAGGAAACATCCTCTCCACATCCACACTATCTGTGCCCTCTGGTCCTAGACTCTCCCACTACAGGAAACATCGTCTCCACATCCACTGTATCTGTGTCCTCTGGTCCTAGACTCTCCCACTATAGGAAACATCCTCTCCACATCCACACTATCTGTGCCCTCTGGTCCCAGACACCTAAATATTGGAAACATCCTCTCCACATCCAGTCTATCGAGCTATGTTACAATAGGAATGTTTTGTTACAATTGAGAGACAAAATTAACCCATTTAGAGCACCGTGTTCAGTTTTGGTCGCCCTGCTATAGGAAGATGCCATTGAGCTGGAAAGAATGCAGAGGAGATTTACAAGATGTTGCCCGGGTTTTGAAGGTCATATAGAGGGATCGAGCAGTTTGGACTTTCTTCACGAGTGTAGGAAACTAACTGGTGGCCTTATAGAGGTGTGTTAGGTCCACAAAGAACAGTTTCCAACTCTCTGCAATCTCCTGCTTGGCTGACTATTTTGAACTAATGGCCTCATGCTCTCTCGATGTGAAGTGTTCCCCTTCACAAATTCCCCTCTCTGCCCTGTCTTATTCCCAAATTGAAGATCTAGTCCCATGTCTCATTCTTGAATAGGAGATCAAGTTCCCGTCCACAAAAACCTGCTATATGTTCCCCAACTATTGAATCCCCTAGACACCAACAGAATCAACAAACTCATTCGTAAGGCCAGTGATGTTGTGGGGATGGAACTGGACTCTGTCATGGTGGTGTCTGAAAAGAGGATGCTGTCCAAGTTGCGTGCTATCTTGGACAATGTCTCCCATCCACTACATAATGTACTGGTTGGGCACAGGAGTACATTCAGCCAGAGACTCATTCCACCAAGATGCAACACAGAGCGTCATAGGAAGTCATTCCTGCCTGTGGCCATCAAACTTTACAACTCCTCCCTTGGAGGGTCAGATACCCTGAGCCAATAGGCTGGTCCTGGTCTTATTTCATAATTTACTGGTATAATTTACATATTACTATTTAACTATTTATGGTTCTATTACTATGCCAGCATACCATTCGCCTTTTTCACCGCCTGCTGTACCTGCATGCCCACTTTCAATGACTGGTGTATAATGACACCCAGGTCTCGTTGCACCTCCCCTTTTCCTAATCGGCCACCATTCAGATAATAATCTGTTTTCTTATTTTTGCCACCAAAGTGGATAACTTCACATTTATCCACATTAAATTGCATCTGCCATGAATTTGCCCACTCACTCAACCTATTCAAGTCACTCTGCATCCTCTTAGCATCCTCCTCACAGCTAACACTGCCACCCAGCTTCGTGTCATCCGCAAACTTGGAGATGCTGCATTTAATTCCCTCATCCAAGTCATTAATATATATTGTAAACAACTGGGGTCCCAGCACTGAGCCTTGCGGTACCCCATTAGTCACCGCCTGCCATTCTGAAAAGGTCCCGTTTATTCCCACTCTTTGCTTCCTGTCTGCTAACTAATTCTCCATCCACATCAATACCTTACCCACACAGGAGATTAGTGTGCAATACCTCAAAAAATTCTATGAGATTCGTCAGACATGATTTTCCTTTCACAAATCCTGCTGACTTTGTCCAATGATTTCACCGCTTTCCAAATGTGCTGTTATCACATCTTTGATAACTGACTCCAGCAGTTTCCCCACCACCGACGTTAGGCTAACCAGTCTATAATTCCCCGATTTCTCTCTCCCTCCTTTTTTAAAAAGTGGGGTTACATTAGCCACCCTCCAATTCTCAGGAACTAGTCCAGAATCTAGCGAGTTTTGAAAAATTATCACTAATGCATCCACTATTTCTTGGGCTACTTCCTTAAGCACTTTGGGATGCAGACCATCTGGCCCTGGGGATATATCTGCCTTCAATCCCTTCAATTTACCTAACACCACTTCCCTACTAACATGTATTTCACTCAGTTCCTCCATCTCACTGGACCCTCTGTCCCCTACTATTTCTGGAAGATTATTTATGTCCTCCTTGGTGAAGACAGAAGCAAAGTAATTAT
This sequence comes from Mobula birostris, assembly GCF_030028105.1. NCBI lineage: Eukaryota > Metazoa > Chordata > Chondrichthyes > Myliobatiformes > Myliobatidae > Mobula > Mobula birostris. The sequence goes on along the minus strand of NW_027274255.1, from coordinate 74,954 downwards.
TCAATTGGTCTGCCATGTCCTTGCTCCCCATAATCAATTCACCTGTTTCTGTCTGTAGGGGACCTACATTTGTCTTTACCAGTCTTTTCCTTTTTACATATCTATAAAAGCTTTTACAGTCAGTTTTTATGTTCCCTGCCAGTTTTCTCTCATAATCTTTTTTCCCCTTCCTAATTAAGCCCTTTGTCCTCCTCTGCTGAACTCTGAATTTCTCCCAGTCCTCAGGTGAGCCACTTTTTCTGGCTAATTTGTATGCTTCTTCTTTGGAATTGATACTATCCCTGTCAGCCACGGGTGCACTACCTTCCTTGATTTATTCTTTTGCCAAACTGGGATGAACAATTGTTGTAGTTCATCCATGCAATCTTTAAATGCTTGCCATTGCATATCCACCGTCAATCCTTTAAGTGTCATTTGCCAGTCTATCTTAGCTAATTCACATCTCATACCTTCAAAGTTACCCCTCTTTAAGTTCAGAACCTTTGTTTCTGAATTAACTATGTCACTCTCCATCTTAATGAAGAATTCCACCATATTATGGTCACTCTTACCCAAGGGGCCTCTCACGACAAGATTGCTAATTAACCCTTCCTCATTGCTCAAAACCCAGTCCAGAATAGCCTGCTCTCTAGTTGGTTCCTCGACATGTTGGTTCAAAAAACCATCCCGCATACATTCCAAGAAATCCTCTTCCTCAGCACCTTTACCAATTTGGTTCACCCAATCTACATGTAGATTGAAGTCACCCATTATAACTGCTGTTCCTTTATTGCACACATTTCTAATTTCCTGTTTAATACCAATGAATTAGCATTGGCCTTGTTGAAGATCAAAATGAGATCTTCAGAGATCACTGGAGGCAGTGTGGGGGGAGACCAGAGCACGTGGGAATCCGTGCTGGGTTGGGGGCTGGCCCTCTCTATCAGTGTTCCCCACACCCCCCCCAGTCTTGCGCCCTGAAAGACGAGCTGGATTACCTTCAGCTGCGGCTGACCCAGTGTGAGATGAGGTACTGCCACATGCTTGTTCTTGCAGAAATGTGGCTCCAGGTCAGCATCAATCTTCAGGCCATGCCTCTTGTGCTAATATTATTTATTGTGACTGTCTGCACTGGATGGTAACTCTATGTGCTGTGCGTTAATGTGTGGTACCGTGGTTTGCACCTTGGCCCTGGAGAAATGCTGTTTCATTTAGCTGTATACGTGAATGAGAATTAAACTTCAACTTGAGATTCAGGTGCCAAGTGGTGGTCTTCTACTCCTGTTGCTTCCTACACTTGTTCAGCCACTCTCTGAGTGTCTTGGTGGTGTTCTTGCTTTGGCAGTGGGACCTGGTGTGTAACCGTAAATCGCTGAGACACATGGCACAGTCTCTCTACATGGCTGGATTCTTGGTGGGATCTGTCACTCTCGGGAGGTTCTCCGACAGGTAAGGTTCTGGGAATGAGCAACTCATCCAAATATCTACACGGATTTTAGTAAGGCATTTGACAATGTTCCCCACGGTAGGCTCATTCAGAAAGTCAGGGGGCATGGGGTCCAGGGAACCTTGGCTGTGTGGATTCAGAATTGGCCTCCCCATAGAAGGCAAAGGATGGCTGTACATGGAGCACTTCTGCCCGAAGGTTGGTTACCGGTGGTGTTCCACAGGGACCTGTCTGGGACCCCTGCTTTTTCAAATTATATAAGTTACTTGGATGGGAAAGGGGAAGGGTGGGTTAATAAGCTTGCAGATGACACGAAGGTTGGTGGAGCTGTGGACGGGGCAGAAGGTTGTTGTAGGTTACAACCGGATATCGAGAAGTGGCAGATGGAGTTCAATCCGGAAAAGTGTGAAGTGATTCACTTTGTAAGGTCAAACTAGAAGGTAGAGTACAGGGTTACTGACAGGATTCTTCGCAGTGTGCAGGAACAGAGGGATCTTGGGGTTCACATCCACAGATCCCTCAAAGTTGCCGCACAAGTTTTCATCGGCAGTTGAACGGGGCACGACTGCACAAGTGCGTGTAAGTCGGACCGTGAGGCAGCGGGAGTATTTAAAAGAGAGCAGATTAACGGAGTGGGCGACGGAGTAGAGGGAGACAGAGTAGGAAGGTTTTGGATCCTGATGCTTCGGCGAGCAGAGGCTGAGGGAGAGCTTCACTCCAAGTGAGGTAAGGCCGGGTAAGTTCCTTTAATAAATCTAATTACCTTAAGAGTAGGTAATGGAGGCAGCAGTTAGGGCAGTTGAGTGCTCCATATGCAGAATGTGGGAAGTCAAGGCGAGCAAAATTGCCCCTGATAACTACACCTGCGAAAGGTGCATCCAGCTGCAGCTCCTGACAAACCGAGTTAGGGAGCTGGATGAACTTCGGATCATTCAGGAGGCAGAAATAGACAGGAGTTTCAGGGAGACAGTCATCCATAAAAGTCAGGAGACAGGTAGCTGGGTGACTGTCAGGAGAGGGAAGGGGAATAGACAGAATGAGCAGAGCACCCCTATGGCCATTCCCACCAATAATAAGTACATCATTTTAGATACTGTTGATGGGGACGACCTACCAGGGACAAGTTGCAGTGGTTGCGTCTCTGGCACCGAGACGGGACCCTCAGCTCAGAAGGGAAGGAGGGAAAAGAGGAGAGCAGTAGTGATAGAGGATTCCATATTTAGGGGGACAGGTAAGAGTTTCTGTGGAAGAGATTGAGAATCCCGAATGGTCTGGTGCCTCTCTGGTGCCAAGGTCCATGATATCTCGGATTGAGTTCTCGGTTTTCTCAAGAGGGAGAGTGAGCAGCCAGATGTCATGGTCCATGTAGGGACCAATGATTTGGGTAGGAAGAGTGAGGAGTCCTGAAAGGTGAGTTTAGGGAGTTAGGCGCCAAGTTAAAGGACAGGACCTCCAGGATAGCAATCTCAGGATTGATACCAGTGCCACGTGCAGGCAGGTTTAGAAATAGTAAGATAGTGCAGATCAACACGTGGCTGAAGACATGGTGCAGGAGGGAGGGCTTCAGATTTATAGATAATTGGGCAGTTTTCCAGGGAAGGTGGGACCTGTTCCAGCGGGATGGTCTACATCGGAACTGGAGGGGGACAAATATCCTTGCAGGTAGGTTTGCTAGAGAGGCTCCGGTGGATTTAAACTAGATACGGGGGGGGGGGGGGGGGAGGGGAACCAGAGTGTAGGAACAGATGTAGGGAAGAAGGAAGAAAAAGAAAATAGTAAAGTTATTTGCACCGTTAGTGATGAACAGAGAGTAAGAGGTTGAAAATTTCTTAAATACATTTATTTTAATGCTAGGAGCATTATAAGAAAGGTGGATGAGCTTAAAGCATGGATTGATACCTGGAAGTATGATATGGTAGCTATTAGTGAAACATGGTTACAGGAGGTGTGTGATTGGTAACTAAATATTCCTGGATTTAATTGCTTCAGGTGTGATAGAATCGGAGGGACAAGAGGGGAAGGTGTTGCATTGCTTGTCAGAGAAAATATTACGGCGGTGCTCTGGCAGGATAGATTAGAGGGCTCATCTAGGGAGGCTACTTGGGTGGAATTGAGGAATGGGAATGGTGTAGTAACTTTTATGGGGATGTATTATGGACGACCAAATGGAGAGCGAGAATTGGAGGAGCAAATTTGTAAGGAGATCGCAGATACTTGTAGTAAGCACAAGGTTGTGATTGTGGGAGATTTTAATATTCCACACATACACTGGGAAGCCCATACTGCAAAAGGGCTGGATGGTTTGGAGTTTGTAAACTGTGTGCAGAATAGTTTTTTGCAGCAATACATAGAGGTACCACCGAGAGAAGGGGCAGTGTTGGATCTTCTGTTAGGGAATGAGATAGGTCAGAGAGGTATGTGTTGGGGAGCACTTTGGGTCCAGTGATCACAATGCTATTAGTTTCAATATAGTTATGGAGAAGGATAGGTCTGGACCCAGGGTTGAGATTTTTGATTGGAGAAAGGCTAACTTTGAGGAGATGCAAAATGATTTAGAAGGAGTGGATTGGGACAATTTGTTTTATGGGAAGAATGTAACAGAGAAATAGAGGTCATTTAAGGGTGAAATTTTGAGAGTACAGAATCTTTATGTTCCTGTTAGGTTGAAAGGAAAGGTTAAAAGTTTGAGAGAGGCATGGTTTTCAAGGGATATTGGAAACTTGGTTTGGTAAAAGAGAGAGATCTACAATAAATATAGGCAGCATGGAGTAAATGAGGTGCTCGAGGAATATAAAGAATGTAAAAAGAATCTGAAGAAAGAAATTAGAAAAGCTAAAAGAAGATACAAGGTTGCTGTGGCAAGTAAGGTGAAAATAAATCCCAATAAATCCACTGTCATATTAATAGCAAAAGGATAGTGAGGGATAAAACTGGTCCCTTAGAGAATCAGAGTGGACGGCTATGTGTGGAGACAAACGAGATCGGAGAGATTCTGAACAATTTCTTTTCTTCGGTATTCACTAAGGAGAAGGATATTGAATTGTGTAAGACAAGGGAAACAGGTAGGGAAGTTATGGAAACTATGATGAATAAATAAGAGGAAGTTCTGGAGCTTTTCAGGAATATAAAAGCGGATAAGACTTCGGGTCCTGACAGGATATTCCCTGGGACCTTGAGGAAAGTCAGTGTGGAAATATCAGGGGCTCTGACAGAAATATTTCAAATGTCATTAGAAACAGGGATGGTGCCGGAGGATTGGCGTATTACTCATGTTGTTCCATTGTTTAAAAAGGGGTCTAAGAGTAAACCTAGCAATTATCGGCCTGTGCGTTTGATATCAGTAGTGGGTAAATTGATGGAAAGTATTCTTAGAGATGGTATATATAATTATCTGGATAGACAGGGTCTGATTAGGAACAGTCAACATGGATTTGTGCAGGGAAGGTCATGTTTGACAAACCTTATTGAATTTTTTGATGAGGTTACTAGGAATGTTGACGAAGGTGAAGTGGTGGATGCTGACTATATGGACTTCAGTAAGGCCTTTGACAAGGTTCCACACGTAAGGTTAGTTAGGAAGGTTCAATCGTTAGGTATTAATATTGAAGTAGTAAAATGGATTCAACAATGGCTGGATGGGAGATGCCAGAGAGTAGTGGTGGATAACTGTGTGTCAGATTGGAGGCCGGTGACTAGTGGTGTGCCTCAGGGATCTGTACTGGGTCCGATGTTGTTTGTCATATACATTATTGATCTGGATGATGGGGTGGTAAATTGGATGAGTAAGTATGCGGATGATACTAAGATAGGTGGAGTTGTGGATTATGAAGTAGGTTTTCAAAGCTTGCAGAGAGATTTAGGCCAGTTAGAAGAGTGGGCTGAAAGATGGCAGATGGAGTTTAATGCTGATAAATGTGAGGTGCTACATTTTGGTAGGACTAGTCAAAATAGGACATACATGGTAAATGGTAGGGCATTGAAGAATGCAGTGGAACAGAGGGATCTAGGAATAATGGTGTATAGTTCCCTGAAGGTGGAATCTCATGCGGATAGGGTGGTGAAGAAAGCTTTTGGTATGCTGGCCTTTATAAATCAGAGCATTGAGTATAGGAGTTGGGATGTAATGTTGAAATTGTACAAGGCATTGGTGAGGCCAAATTTGGAGTATTGTGTACAGTTCTGGTCACCAAATTATAGGAAAGATGTCAACAAAATAGAGAGAGTACAGAGAAGATTTACTAGAATGTTACATGTGTTTCAGCACCTAAGTTACAGAGAAAGGTTGAACAAGTTGGGTCTTTATTCTTTGGAACGTAGAAGGTTGAGTGGGGACTTGATAGAGGTATTTAAAATTATGAGGGGGATGGATAGAGTTGACGTGGATAGGCTTTTTCTATTGAGAGTGGGGGAGATTCAAACAAGAGGACATGAGTTGAGAGCTAAAGGGCAAAAGTTTAGGGGTAACACGAGGGGGAGCTTCTTTACTCAGAGAGTGGTAGCTGTGTGGAACGAGCTTCCAGCAGAAGTGGTTGAGGCAGGTTCGATGTTGTCGTTTAAAGTTAAATTGGATAGCTATATAGACAGGAAAGGAATGGAGGGTTATGGGCTGAGCGCAGGTCGGTGGGACAAGGTGAGAGTAAGAGTTCAGCATGGACTAGAAGGGCCGAGATGGCTTGTTTCCTTGCTGTAATTGTTATATGGTTATATATATATATAGTGGTTAAGAAGGTGTTTGGTGTGTTGGCCTTCATTAGTTGGGGGACTGAGTTCAGGAACCGTGAGGTAATGTTGCAGCTCTATAAAACCCTGGTCAGACCACACTGGAAGTATTGTGTTTAGTTCTGGTCGCCTCATTATAGGAAGGATGTGGAAGCTTTAGAGAGGGTGCAGGGGAGATTTACCAGGATGCTGCCTGGATTAGAGAGCATGTCCTATGAGGAGTGGTTGAGTGAAAGGGTCTTTCTCTTTGGAATGAAGGAGGATGAGAGGTGACTTGATAGAGGTGTACAAGATGATAAGAGGCATAGATTGAGAGGACAGCCAGAGACTTTTTCCCAGGGTGGAGATGGCTAATTTGGAGGAGGTATAATTTAAAGGTGATTGGAGGAAAGTATGCAGGGGGTGTGTCAAAGGTAAGTTCTTTACCAGAGAGTGGGATGCCCTGCCAAGGGTGGTGGTAGAGGCAGATACATCAGGGGCATTTAAGAGACTGTTAGATAGGCATGTGGATGATAGAAAAATTGAGTGTTTTGTGGGAGGAAAGGGTTAGATTGATCTTGAAGTAGGTGAAATATTGTGGGCTGAAGGGCCTGTACTGTGCTGTAATGTTTTATTTTCTACATCAGGCAGCGTCTGTGGAGGAAGAAACAGGCGTCATTTCAGATCCATCACCATTCTACCCTATTCTTGGTTGGTGCAACTGTAACAAAACCCAATTTCCCTCGGGATCAATAAAGTATGACTATTCAGCATAACTACCTTCAGGAGAAAGAATTAGCCAGTCACAAACACCTCCTCTCCATCCCACCTCCCCAGCCCCCAACAGTACAGAAACAGGCCCTTCAGCCCATCTGGTCTGTACTGACTGGGATTGTCCATCTATCCTGGTCTCATTTGCCCTCGATGCCTTTCCTATCTGTGTACCTGTCCAAGCACCTTTTAAATGTTGTTAATGTACCAACTTCCTCATTTCTCTGTAATTAGATGGTGGGCCAAAGGGCATGTACTAGCGTATATTCTATGAAAACAGGGACTCAGAGGGGCAAATACAAGAAGCCAAGTATAGTGTTAAGGGAAAAGGTCCTTAATGGTCTTGCTGAGCAGAGATATCTTGGGATCCAGGTTCATCACTCCTTGGAAGTGGCTGCACAGGTTGATAGGGGGGTGAAGAAGGCTTATGGAATGCTTGCTTTTGTTAGTTGAGGCTTTGAGTTCAAAAGTCAAGAGGTTTATAAAACTCTGGTTTGGCCACATCTGGAGTATTGCATTAGTTCTGGTCACCCCATGACCAGAAGGACGTCGAGGCTTTGGAGAGGGGGCAGAAGAGGCTCACCAGGAAGCTGCCTGGTTTAGAGGGCATGTGCTATCACGAGAGGCTGGACAAAGTTGGGTTGTTTTCTCTGGAGCGGCAAAGCCTGAGGGAGATCTGGTACAGGTTTATAAGGTTATGAGAGGCACTGATAGAGGAGACAGGGAGTGTCTGTTTCCCAGGGTTGAAATGTCTGATACCAAAGAGCAGGCATTGAAGGTGAGAGGCAGGTTCAAAGGGTCAGTTTTTCACTCAGAGAGTGGTGGCTGCCTGGTGTGGTGGTGGAGGCAAATACATTAGAGGCTTTTAAGAGATGTTTGGATAGGAATATGGATGTAAGGAAGATGGAGGGATAGGGACATGGTGTAGGTAGGAGGGAGTAATGTTTGGGTGTTTTAAATTTGATTTTTAGCCAGTTCAGCACAACATTGTGGGCCGAATGGCCTGTTCCTGTGCTGTACTCTTCTATACTCGGTTTTGCCTTCTATGCCAATGTTATTTCCACTGGGAATGGGTACGGCCTTCTGATTCAATGCAAGACTATGCTGAACCCAGTGACACTTCCATTACAACCTTGCCAAAAGCTCTAAGTCCAGCGGGTCTGTTACTGATCCTTTGGTATTCGTTTAGTTTACTGACAGATTTGCCTGGGGCAAGAGGGTGAGGGCTGTAATCTTTCCCCAGCTCTCCTTCTGTGCAGAGTTAATATGTAACCATGGATTCTGCTTACAAGGTGTTTGGTACGCTGGCCTTCATCCACCAGGGTGCTGAGTACAGGGGTCAGGATAGTACGTATGAGGTCACAGTTGCAGAACCCTGTGTAGTTTGGTCGCCCTGTTGAGAAAGATGCAAAGAAGCTGGAAAGAGTGCAGAGGGAGATTTACGAAGACATTGCCGGGAGTTGATGGACCGAATATTGATCAGATTGGGATGTTCCTCATTGGGGCATAGGAAACTGAGGGAGTGACCTTATAGAGGTGTATAGAACCATGAGGGACACAGATAGGGTGTAGGGGACTGAGGGGTGACCTTATAGAGGTGTATAGAACCATGAGGGACACAGATAGGGTGTAGGGGACTGAGGAGTGACCTTATAGAGGTATGAAAAACCTACAGCACAATACAGGCCCTTTGGCCCACAATACAGGCCCTTTGGCCCACAATACAGGCCCTTTGGCCCACAAAGCTGTGCCGAACATGTACTTACTTCAGAAATTACCTAGGGTTACCCATAGCCCTCTATTTTTCTGAGCTCCATGTACCTATCCAGGAGTCTCTTAAAAGACCCTATTGTATCCCCCTCCACCACCATCACTGGCAGCCCGTTCCACGCACTCACCACTCTCTGTGTGAAAAACTTACCTCTGACATCTCCTCTGTACCTACTCCCAAGCACCTTAAAACTGTGCCCTCTCATGTTAGCCATTTCAGCCCTGGGAAAAAGCCTCTGACTATCCACACGATCAATGCCTCTCATCATCTTGTACACCTCTATCAGGTCACCTCTCGTCCTCCATTGCTCCAAGGAGAAAAGGCCGAGTTCACTCAACCTATTCTCATAAAGCATGCTCCCCAATCCAGACAACATCCTTGTAAATCTTCTCTGCATCTTTTTATGATTTCTACGTCCTTCCTGTAGTGAGGCAACCAGAACTGAACACAGTACTCCAATTGGGGTCTGACCAGGGTCCTATATAGCTGTAACATTATCTCTCAGCTCTTTAACTCAAACCCACGATTGATGAAGGCCAATACACCGTATACCTTCTTAACCACAGAGTCAACCTGCACAGCAGCTTTGAGTGTCCTATGGACTCGGACACCAAGATCCCTCTGATGCTCCACACTGCCAAGAGTCTTACCATTAATATTATATTCTGCCATCATATTTGACCCACCAAAATGAACCACTTCACACTTATCTGGGTTGAACTCCATCTGCCACTTCTCAGCCCAGTTTTCCATCCTATTGAGGTCCTGCTGTAACCTCTGACAGCCCTCCACGCTATCCACAATACAGGTGAGCCACAGGTGAGAGCTAAGTGTCCGGTGGGGACCAAAGGTGAGGGAGCTGTCCCAGAATGGACACGATAAGCCCCTTCACCAGAGTTGTTACCCCTCGCTGGACACCCTTCGGATGTTGAAAGGCTGAGACAGAGTAGATGTGGAAAGGATGTTTCCCATGGTGGGGGAGTCTAGGACAAGAGGGCACACCCTCAGGATAGAGGGGTGCCCATTTCAAATGGAAATGTGGAGAGATTTCTTTAGCCAGAGGGTGACGAATTTGTGGAATTTGTTACTGCAGGCAGCTGTGGAAGCCAGGTTGTTGGGTGTACTTAAGACAAGGATTGATAGGTTCTTGATTGGACACACACCAAAGGTTACAGGGAGAAATCTGGGGAGGGGGACTGAGGAGGGGAAGAAAGGAGCAGTCACAATTGAATGGTAGAACAGACTCGATGGGCCGAATGGCCTAATTCTTTTACACTTATGGTCTTACACCCTATACACACAACTCCCACCCCCCCATTCATATACACAGTTGCAAGTGGCCACATGCTTTATCTTAAAACTGCACATCTTAAAGGTACACAGACACAGACACACACTCACACACCATCACACCATGTCCTCTGTCGAAATGAGTTGTCGGAGAAACCCAGTAGGGGGAAGAGACATTCAATGTTTGGGTTGTCCGGGGTTCTGAAACGTCGAGTTCTCGTTCCCCTCCTCAGATGCTGCCTGACCCGCTGAGACCCCCACCCCCAGCAAATTGTTTTGCTCGCTCTGGATTCTGGTGTCACTGTGCCTCCTGTCGGTATCTGTACGCCACCCACTGCCAGCTGGGCCGTGCCGCAGAGCACACATGCGCTGGAAGTAGGGCAGCGGTCCTCCCAGTAAAAGGTTAAACCCAGCTTGGTGCAAAGGTCAGCTCTGCAGTTAGGGAGGTGATCTGCTCCAGTTGAAAATTCACCCATGCTGTTAAATCTTAAAAAAAAATTGACAGAAAGCGGTGGATATGGCCCAGTCGATCACAGGCAAAGCTCTCCCCACCACTGAGCACATCTACACGGAGCGCTGTCACAGGAAAGCAGCATCCACCATCAGGGGCCCCCCCACCCAGGCCAGGCTCTCTTCTCACTGTTGCCATCAGGCAGGAGGTACAGGAGCCTCAGGACCCACACCACCAGGTTCAGGAGCAGTTATTACCCCTCAACCATCAGGCTCCGGAACCAGTGTGGGTAACTTCACTCACCTCAGCATTGAACTGATTCCTCAGCTCACTTTCAAGGACTCTTTACAACTCGTGTCCTCAGTCTTATTTAGTTCATTTGCAATTTGTCAGCTTTTGCATAGCTATAGATTGTCCCGTCTTTAACAAGTGAAAGTAAATTTATTATTAAAGTACGTGTAGGTCACTTGACACTAACCCTGAGATTCATTTTCTTGCAGGCATTCACAAAGTAGAACCGAGAAATACAATAGAATCAATGAAAAACTACACACAAGGACTGACGAACAACCAACGTGCAAAAGACAGACTGTGTAAATACAAAAAATGGTAGATAACACTGAGAACAGGAGTTTTAGATGTGAGTCTTTAGATTGTGGAATCAGTTCAGTGTTGAGGTGAGTGAAGTTATCCTCGTTGGTTCAGGAGCCTGATGGTTGAGGGGTAATAACTGTTCCTGATCCTAGTGGTGTGGGTCCTGAGACATCTGTACCTCCTTCCTGATGGTTGAGGGGTAATAACCATTCCTGAACCTGGTAGTGTGGGTCTTGAGGCTCCTGTACCTCCTTCCTGATGATTGAGGGGTAATAACAGTTCCTGAACCTGGTGGTGGGGGACCTGAGACTCCTGAACCTCCTGCCCGATGGGAACAGCGACAAGACAGTATGGCCTGGATGGATTTATGTGTGGTTTTCTGTAAATTCCATTGGATCCTTTATTTTTCCTGTAAATCCCTGCAAGAAAATGAATCTCAGGGTAGTATATTGTAACTGATAATGCATTTTGATCATAAATTTACTTTCGATTTGAAATCCAGTGCTGGCTGGGAAATGAGATGTTCTGATGATTAGGTTAGATTAGATTCAACTTTATTGTCATTGTGCCGAGTACAGATACAAAGCCAATGAAATGCATTTAGCATCTGACCAGAAATGCAAAGAATAGTGTTATTTACAAAATAACTGCGAATAAAAGAAGTGTTACAGCACACAAATGTAAAAGCACTGAGACAGTACAATACGGGTGCAATACTGCCAATACTGCTTAGCACTGTGATGAGAGGTTCAGCAGGGTCACAGCCTCAGGGAATAAGCTCTTCCTGTGCCTGCTGGTGCGGGAGCAGAGGCTCCTGTAGCGCCTACCGGATGGGAGGAGAGTAAAAAGTCCATGGATGAGTTGAGACCTGAAACGTCAACTGTTTATTTCTGCCCCAGAGACAGAACATAGAACTACTGCACTACTCTCTGTGTAAAAAAACCTACCTCTAGCATCACCCCCCCCCATACTTCTCTCCAATCACATTAAAATTATGCCTCCTTGTATTAGCCATTTCCACCCTGGGAAAAATGTTTCTGGCTGTCCACTCGATCATCTTGTACACCCCTACCTAGCCGCCTCTCTTCCTCCTTCACTCCAAAGGGTTAAATCCCAGCACCGCCGCACCCCCGCCCCCCCCGTAAGTATGTTCTTCCCGTGTGCGCGTGGGTTTCCTCCAGGTGATCGGGATCCCCCCCACCACAATCCAAAGACATAACGGTTGATAGGTTAATTGGTCACTGCAAATTGTCCTGTGATTGGGTGAGGGGTTAAATTGGTGAGTTGCCAGGCAACGAGCCTTGGCGGGCCAGGAAAATAGCTCACTCAACCTTTCCTCAGAGGACATGAAGTAAGAAGCTGGGAGGTGATAGGTGGAAGAGGTTAAGGACTGAAGAAGAAGAAATCTGATAGGTGAGGACAATGGACCACTGGAGAAAGGGAAGGAACTGGTTACACCTGTCACCCGTCGGGCCGAGATCCTTCATCAGGACTGGAAAGGAAGGGCCAGGAGGCCAGGATACGATGGTGGGTGGAGGGGGAGGAGGTGAGCAGGTGAAAGGTGAGACCAGGTGAGGGTGATTTCCTTCTGACTTTGTCTTCTTCCCCCTTTCCTTTCCGGTCCCGATGGAGGGATCTCGGCCCGAAACCTTGACTGTTTATTTCTTTCCATAGATGCTGCCTGACCTGCTGAGTTCCTCCAGCAGTTCGTGTGTGTGTGTTGTTCTGAATTTCCAGCATTTGCAGAATCTCTCATGTTTAGGTAGCGAAGTGAGATGTCTTACCCGGTGCTTTTGGTTGCCAGGTACGGGCGGCGGACAGTCCTACTGTCATCCCACCTACTGCTGGCGGTGTCCGGGACGTGCGGCGCCTTCTCCTCCTCCTTCCCACTCTACTGCTTCTGGAGGGTCCTGTCAGGAATAGCGGTGTCAGGGATAATACTCAACACAGTATGCCTGGGTGCGTGAGACCATACGACCAGAATTCAGCTGTTGACCCATGCTCCCCTTCCATCATGACTGATTTACTAACCCTCTCAACTCCATTCTCCTGCCTTCTCCCCGTAGCCTTTAACACCCAGACCGATCAAGAACCTATCAACCTCCACCATAAATGTACCCAATGAGGACCTTCACAGCTGCCCATGGCAATGAATTCCACAGATTTACCACCTTCTGGCTAAAGAAATTCCTCCTCTTCTCTGTTCTAAATGGACGTCCCTCTATTCTCCAAAGCCAGCACATCCTTTCTTAGATTAGTGGCGCAGGTCTGCTGACAGTACATGAGACGCCCGTAGTGTGCCTTTGCACTGTGTCTCCCTCCACCCTCGGAGGTGGAGTAGAGGTGGGTGAAGCTCAGATCGCCATTGGAAAAGTATGGGGTTGGCTTTGGAACTGTCAGATTGGAAAGTGTCCCTGTTGTGCCCTGGGACCCTTCCGGGAGAAATGGGAGCCAGGCAACAGGAGGTCGCCCTTCCTACCCCCAGCAATGATTTAAATGTGTTACCCAGGCCGGAAAATTCTCGTCCTCGATGTGGGAAGTGAAGGGAGCTGAGGAAAGGGGGCATTCCTCTTGGGACCCTGATCTTCCCCTGGAGTCATGAACTTCAACCCAACAAACAACCCCCTCCCCCCCACCGAACCTACAGACATCTCCTCCTCTCCTGGTCCCACAATCACTCTCTCCCCAAACCCATGCACACAGACGTGCACACAAAGATGCACACACATGTAGACATACGCACACACTCTCTCTCTCTCTCACTTTCTCATTATACCCCCTTCCACTCTCACACGGCCGCATCACTGAGCCCTGCTCACTCTCCCCGATGAAATGAGTGACTGGGATTCACTCCGGGCCTCTCTGGGCTCAGGAGGGACCCTCTACCGGCTCTCCGCACAGTGACGTTCTCGCTTCTTCCCCATTCAGGCATCGAGTGGATCCCGACGAAATTCCGGCTACGGGCCACCATGTTTTACAACTATTTCTACACCCTCGGCCAGCTGATCCTGCCCGGCATCGCGTACGGAATCCAGGATGGCCGCTTGCTCTTCCTGGTCCTCTCCGTGCCTTTTTACGTCTTCTTCCTCTATTCTTGGTAAGTCCCGCATCAGGCGCGTCAATGATGGGCTCCCGTGGGAGGCACCTATTCAGTGTGCGTGGGGTTCCTTCCCAAAGTACCTGGGTCGGCAACTATTGGCAGGAAGAAGCTGGGACAGACCAAAGACCAGAGAGCACAGATCATAGAACACGGAGCACAGAACACAGGATGTAGAACGCGGACCGTGGAACACAGGATGCAGAATGCGGACCACGGAATTCAGAACTTAGAACAGAGAAAACTGACAGATAAAAAGATTTGCTTTATTACATGGACATTGAAACGCACAGTAAAATACGTTGTTTGCATCAATGTAAACACAATCCGAGAACGTATTGGGGGCAGCCCACAAGTGTCACCATCAACATAACATCTCCACAACTTACTATCCCTAACCGGTACTGAGGGAGGAAACCAGAGCACCCGGAGGAACCCCGATGGTTATGGGGAGAACCTACAAACTCCTTACAGCCAGCGGTGGGGATTGAACGCGGATCACTGGTGCTGTAAAGTGTTGGGCTAACCGCTACACTACCATGTGTGTTGGTTGTTAACACAAATAACATATTTCATTCCTTTGAGAAATCAATGAATCTGAAATATCACCCAAGCAAATGATGACCATAACCCATAGGGAGCAGAATTAGGCCATTTGGCCCATCAAGTCAGCCATTCCATCATGGCTAATTTACTATCCCTCTCAATCCCACTCTCCTGCTTTCTCCCTATAACGTCTCATGGCCTGACAAATCAAAAACCTATCAATCTCTGCTTTAAATGTACTCAACGTTTGGACCTCTGCAAACATCCTTAGCAAAGAATTCCAGATTCATCACTCTCTGGCTAAAGAAATTCCTTCTCATCTCTGTTCTAAAGGGACATCCTTTTCATTCTAAACATCCTCTCCACATCCCCTCTATCTGTGTCCTCTGGTCCTAGACTCCCCCGCCATGGGAAACATCCTCTCCACGTCCACTCTGTCCGTGCCCCCTGGTCCTGGGCTCCCCCGCCATGGGAAACATCCTCTCCACATCCACTCTGTCCGTGCCCTCTGGTCCTAGACTCCCCCACCACAGGAGACATCCTCTCCATGTCCACTCTATCTTGCCCTTTCAACATTTGAAAGGTTTCAATGAGATTCTCTCATTTTTCTAAACTCCAGCGAGTACAGGCCCAGGACCATCAAATGTTCCTCATGTTAACCAGAGTCATTGTCGTGAACCTCCTCTGGACCCTGTCCAATGACAACACATCCTTTCTCAGATACGATGCCCAAATTTGCTCACTACTCCAAGTGCAGCCTGAACAGTGCCTTATAAAACCTCAGTGTTAAATCTCTGCTTTTATATTCTGAATGGTGACAGTCTAAACATTTGTGTAAAGGTTTATCCAAACTGCAGTCCTGTTGAATTCTATTCCCAACCTTAGAGAGTTATGATGTAGAGTGGAGAACTTCAGAACATATACAGAGAGAAATCACCAGGGACACTAAGCCGGTTAACTCCGGAAATTCCCTGTTTACAGGTGGACTCCTGAGTCCGCCCGGTGGCTCATGATGAATGACAAGGCTGACGTTGCTCTCAAACAGCTCAAGAGAGTGGCGAGGATAAACGGCAAGAAGGAGGAAGCTGAGGAGATAACTGCTGCGGTGAGTGCTGATGGGAGATAGGTTCCCTGTCGTCACCGCCATTCCTGCAATGGGTATCCCAATGGGAAGTTTGCTCAGTAATGGGGAGGGAGCTCAATCGTTCAGTGTGTATCATTCAGTACACCAGGCATCCATATACACAGGAATATACTGTACACATGGGGATTATACTGTACACAGGAATATACTGTACATACGGGGATTATACCGTATGCAAGGGGATTATACTGTACAAACAGGAATATACCATGCACATGGGGATTATACTGTACACAGGGAGGAATATACTGTACACACAGGATTATACCGTACACACGGGAAGTACCGTGGTAAGAGCTAGAGAGTGGTGTATCCGGGGCATTCGTTGCCACAGGGGGCTGTGGAGACAAGTCATTGGGTATATCTAAGGCAGTGATTGATAGATTCCTGAGTGCTCAGGGCATGAAGGGATACGGGGAGAAGGCAGGAGATTGGGGCTGAGGGGGAAAATAGTACAAGCATGATGAAATAGTGGGATAGACTCAATGGGCCAAATAGCCTAATTCTGTCCCTACATCTTAGATTTTTTTTTAGATTATGAGAACACTCACTCCTCTTTTATTGTCATTTAGAAATGCATACATGCATTAAGAAATTATACAATGTTTCTCCAGAGTGATATCACAGAAAAAGGACAAACCAAAGACTAACACTGACAGAACCACATAATTATAACATATAGTCACAGCAGTGCAAAGCAATACCATAATTTGATAAAGAACAGACCATGGGCACGGTAAAAATAAGTCTCAAAGTTCTGAGTCGATCGACTCCCAAGTCCCCGATAGCAGCGGCAAAAGGGAGAAAGTCCCTGCCATAAACCTCCAGGCACCGTCAACTTGCTGATGCCTTGGAAGCAGCTGACCACAGCCAACACTGAGTCTGTCCGTCCGAAAACTCCGAGCTTCCAACCAGTCCCTCTGATATAGTAGTGCCATCCTCTGCCGAACGCTTTCGACCTCTCCCCGGCCGCTGAAACAAGCAAACCCGAGGATTTTGGGGCCTTCAGCCCTGGAGATTCCGGTTACCACACAGTAGCAGCGTCAGCGAAGCAGCATTTCAGAAGTTTTCCGGATGTTCCGCTGTACTCTCACGTCCGTCTCCATCAAATCAGAATTGTTCACAGTCCCCTACTTGACAGATAACAGATATTCATCACCGAAGTGGCCGCGCGCACTGCCGTCGCGTCGCCATCTTCTCCCCCTCTTGGGTCTTATATTGGTCTGTGTGTGTGGCACCTTTCTGCATGTGCATTGCATTTCCCGTGTGACACGGTATATTCCCATGTGCGTGGCGTACCCCTGTGCGGTGCTCATGCGCATTGGACTGATCGGTGCACCGTACACACCAGGCATGGAGGAGTTTCTTCGCTCGGAGGGTGGCAGCCTAGCCCGGAGAACTGGGGAGACTTACTCAGCGAGGTGGGGGAGAAGGACTGGAAACTGGTGCTGAGGTAGGGCTGGAGGAAGGGAGGGAGGGAGGAACAAGTAGAATGGCCGTCTCCAGTTCCGATCCTGTACGCTCCTATATCATTGCTTCTGTTCCCAAAGTTCCTCAAGTCCAACATGGAGGCAGAGCTAAAATCCAGCACGGGGACGTACAACACGCTCGACCTGTTCAAAACTCCCACAGTCCGCAGGATAACCTTCTGCACCATGTCCATCTGGTAGGTCATTTACCTGTCCTAGCCTGAGGCTTGGCTCTGTGCTCCAGGGAGTTTAGAAAAATGGGGGTGGGGGGGGTCACCTGGTCTAACCTGTGAATTTCCTGAGGGGGAAGTTTGACAGGAGATGTTTCTGCTCGAGACCCTCGATGGAGGGGACGGAGCTGCAGGGGGCTGGATTTTCTATTTAAAGCTACAGTGTGGAACAGGTCCTTTCAGTTCACCGAGCCACCGTGCCCAGCAACTCACAGGACAACTTACAATGACCAGTTAACCTACTAATCTCTGCCATTTCTGGGATGCATTCTATCAGGGCCAGGGGACCTGCCTTATCTTCAGGCCCACAGCCTTTGGACTGTGGGAGGAAACCAGAGCACCTGGAGGAAACCCCCATGGAGAACGTACAAACTCCTTAGAGACAGCCGCAGAACTGAACTCAGAACTCTGATGCACGATGCTGTAATAGTACCCTGCAATGCACTAAGCCTCCACGGCTCCCTTTAAGTGAGCGTAGGTCCCTTGGAAGACAAGAAGGGGGAATTCATATTGGGTAATGAGGAAATGGTCGAGGCTTTGAATGACTATTTTGTGTCAGTCTTTACGGTGGAGGACACGTCTAACATGCCAAAGAGAGATGTTATGGGAGGTGAGGACCTCGATACGATAGCCGTCACTGAAGAGGTAGTGCCAAGCAAACTTGTGGGCCTAAAGATAGACAAGTCCCCCTAGTCCTGTTGGAATGCTCCCCAGGGTACTGAAAGAAATGGCAGAGGTTATAGTAGAGGCTCTGGTGATAATTTACCAAAATTCTCTGGACTCTGGGCAGGTCCGGCGGATTGAAAGATGATGAGTGTCACAGCACTGTCCAAAAAGGGATGTAGGCAGAAGGCAGGAAACTATAAGCCAGTTAGTTTAACATCTATAGTTGGGAAAATGCTTGAAGCTCTTATTAAAGAAGAAATAGTGAGGCACCTGAAAAGAAATGGACCCATCAGGCAGACAGTTTGGATTCAGCAAAGGCAGGTCCTGTTTGACAGACTTACTGGAGTTCTTAGAGGATATAATGAGTGCAGTGGATAGAGGGGAACAGGTGGATGTTATTTACTTGGATTTCCAGAAGGTGTTCAATAAGGTGCCACATAAAAGACTTATCCATAAGATAAGGATGCATAGGGATAGGGTGATGTATTAGCATGGATAGAGGATTGGTTAACAATTAGAAAGCAGAGAGTTGGGATACATGGGTGTTTCTCTGGTTGGCAATCAGTGGTGAGCGGTGTGCCACAGGGGTCGGTGCTGGGCCCACAACTGTTCACGATATATATTAATGATCTGGAAGAGGGGACTGAGTGTACTGTACCTAAGTTTGCTGATGATACTAAATTGAATAGAAAAGCAAATTCTGCAGAGAGATATAGATAGGTTACGTGATTGGGCAAGGGTCTGGCAGATGGAGTACAATGTTGGTAAATATGAGGTCACCCACTTTGGAAGGGAAAATGGAAGATCAGATGATTATTTAAATGGTAAAAAATGGCAGCATGACTTTGGAGGACTTGTGCATGAATCACGAAAGGTTGGTTTGCAAGTGCAGCAGGCTATCAAAAAGGCAAATGAAATGTTGGCCTTCATTGCTAGGGGGATTGAATTTAAGAGCAGGGACATTATGCTGCAACTATACAGGGTACTGGTGAGGCCACACCTGGAGTACTGTGTGCAGTTCTGGTCTCCATACTTGAGGAAGTATATATTGGCTTTGGAGGCCGTGCAGAGGAGGTTCACCAGGTTGATTCCAGAGATGAGGGGGTTAGACTATAAGGAGAGAATGAGTTGCCTGGGACTGTACTCACTGGAATTCAGAAGAATGAGAGGATATAGAAACATATAAAATTATTTAAGGGATAGATGATACAGAGGCAGAAAAGTTGTTTCCACTGGTAGGTGAGACTAGAACTAGGGGACATAACCTCAAGACTCAGGGGAGTAGATTTAGGACGGAGATGAGGAGGAACTGCTTTTCCCAGAGAGTAGTGAATCTGTGGAATTCTCTGCCCAGTGAAGCAGTGGAGGCTACCTCAGTAAATGCATTTAAGACAAGGTTGGATAGAGTTTCGCACAGTAGGGGAATTAAGGGTTATGGAGAAAAGGCAGGTAGGTGGAGATCAGTCCATGATCCAGTTGAATGGTGGAGCAGGCTCGATGGGCTGGATGGCTGACTCCTGCTCCTATTTCTTGTGTTCCTACGACACCCGTGGGGATGGCACATCAGCGTAACGCCAGCTGTTGAGATTGGGGTTTGACTCCACCACTGCCGATCAGGAGTTTGTACATCCTCTCCCCGTGACTGCCCGGGTTTCCTCTGAGCACTGCGGTTTCCTCCCACATTCCAAAGATGGACGGGTTCGGGCCAGTGAGTCGTGGGCATACTGTGTTGGTGGCTGCCCCCAGCACATCCTCAGACTGTGTTGGTTGTTGACACAGAAACGACACCAGATTCGATGTACATGTAACAAATAAAAATTAATGCAGCTAATCTTCAAGAAGGTTGGGCTGAGCTGATGTAGGAATAGGAGTAGGCCATTCGGCCCATTGAGCCTGCTCCATCATTTATTTTCCCTCTGAAACCCATTCCCCTGCCATTGATGCCCTGCCTAATCAAGACCCTATCAGCCTCCACTTTAAACATACCCAATGACTTGGCCTCCACGGCTGCCTGTGGCAATGAATTCCAAGGATTTAACTTCAATCTCCATTATAAA
This sequence comes from Mobula birostris, assembly GCF_030028105.1. Classification (NCBI taxonomy): domain Eukaryota; kingdom Metazoa; phylum Chordata; class Chondrichthyes; order Myliobatiformes; family Myliobatidae; genus Mobula; species Mobula birostris. The sequence goes on along the minus strand of NW_027274255.1, from coordinate 54,744 downwards.
TGGATCTCCCTCTATTCACTGACTAAGTCCTCTGGTCCTAGACTCCCCCACTATAGGAAACATCCCCTCCACATCCACTCTTTTCTGTGTCCTCTGGTCCTAGACTCCCCCACTATAGAAAACATCCTCTCCACATCCACTCTTTCGAGGCCTTTCAGTATTTGATAGATTTCAGTGAGATTCTCCCTCATTCTTTAAAACTCCAGTGAGCAGAGGTCTGGAGCCACAAGACACTCCTCATACATTAATCCCCTGGACCCTCTCCAATGCCAGCACATCCTTTCTTAGATAAGGGGCCCAAAAATACAATACTCCACATGCGGTCTGACCAATGCCTTATAACCTTAGCTTTACATCCTCTTTCACGTGGGGAAGGTTTTCCCACAGGGCTGTTAGAGGGAGTTCCTGGGTTTATCTGAAGGGCCGAGCCCTGTAACCTTTGCTTCTACGGGTGTTGGTGAGAGCCGTTCTGGCAGATCTTTTCTCCCTGCCCCGCAGGTTCTCAATGAGCTTCTCGTACTACGGGCTGGCAATGGACCTACAAGGGTTTGGGGTCAACATCTACCTCATCCAGCTCATCTTCGGAGCAATAGACATCCCTGCCAAGCTGGTGGGTGTTTGGACCATGAGTTACGTCGGCAGGAGATTCACGCAAAGTGCCTCCCTCATCCTGGCGGGGTTGGTCATCCTGATTAACATCTTCATCCCAAAAGGTCAGTGTTACCATTTGGAATTTGCCCACTCTGATTGGCCACGTTAACTGCCAGTTGTGTGGGGGCGGGATAGGGCAGGGTCATCAGCTGTACGTGAGCTGGGGGTGGGGGGAGAGCATCAAACAATCTCCTGGGGTCATCCAACACCACCAAACCTGGTGTCAGATTCCAGGGTTAACTGTGCAACTCAAACAATCTTCTGGCAAGACACACTGGCTGTCGTAAATCAAAGTATTGAGTACAAGAGCTGGGATGTCGTGTTAGAGTTGTGCATAATGCCAGTGAGGCCTGCTTTGAAGTACTGGGAGCTCCTCTGGTCTGAAAAGGTGTCTGTTCCCAGTTGGCAAAACCCTCCAACAGGACCACAACCTTGTCGTAGGGTTTGGAGGCTCGCGTGCCTCAGTGACCCGGAGAGCTACGTCGGCTGGAGTCAGGGCTTTACGCTTTGGCTCTTGGTAGGGTCACCCATGCCAAACAAGTCAAAGGGTAGAGGTCAGACTAAGAGTGGTCCACCGGTCCTCCAGGTTCGGGGGTTCAGCTCAGGGCCAACAACCCTGACTGGGACAACAAAACTGTTACAGAAACAGCAATGAAGAATCCTTCTACATCTGAGTGCGATGGTATTCCCGGGTCTTGCATGACTGACAGTGGTGAAAACAGAGAGGAAGCAAAACCTGGCGGAGCCCTGAACACCGCCAGAGATAGAGGATCTTCACCGGTACCCTAAACGCCAGCGGCGTAACGGGCAGGAAGTCAGTCGGCAAAAGAGGCTGAAAAGTGGCAGAGAGAATTTAACGTAGACAAGTGTGAGTTGCTACACTTTGGGAGGGCAAACCAGAGTAGGACTTACACGGTGAGCAGTGGAGTACTGAGGAGTTCAAAGTTCATTTATTATCTAAGTATGCATACTATGCAAACTTGACATTTGCCTCCTTACAGGCAGCCGCAACACAAAGAAGTCCTAAAGAACCCATAAAAAAGACCGTCAAACCACCAAAGTGCAGAGAAAGAAAAAAACAAACGGGTGCAAACAATAAACACAAGCAAATAGGGTTCTGAACTGAAATCCACAGAGAGAGACTGTCCCCGGACCCTTAGCAGAGCAGAGAGCTGAAACAGCCCATCTCTCACCCCGGGCTATGACACATTCTTGCCTAAATTCCCATTCAGACATCGTGTGCAGTCGCTTTGGAGCGCTCTGGGGACTGGACCCCACTGCCTCGATCCAGCCTGCACCTGACCTTCCTGGTTTGGCCCGGTGCTTACATCGATCAAACCCTAGTCCTTCCTTGCTCTCAGTGATGGGCCCACTGCCTCACCACACCTCAGCTGTGTCACATCAAGTTGCCTCCAACTCCAAAGGGAAGTTTGTGATGATAATTTACCGGAAAAATAGTAATTAACCAAGTATTTAGTTATTTTCCTTGTTTCATTAATGACCAACCAGAAGTGGCTAGGATTGACAAGTGCCATCTACTGGAAGTGCAGTAGAACAGAGGGATCTGGAAATACAGGTCCATAATCCCTTGAAAGAAGCATCACAGGAAGATAAGATCATATTGAAAAATTTTGGTTCATTGGCCTTCCTAGATCAAAGTACTGAGTACAGGAGATGGGATGTTATGCTGAAGTTGTATAGGGTGTTGGTGAGGCCTAATTTGGAGTATTGTGGTCACCCACCTACAGGAAAGATGTCAATAAGATATAAAGAGTGCAGAGAAAATTTACAAGGATGTTGCCGGGACTTGAGGACTTGGGGTATAGATAGGGTAAATGCAAGTAGGCATTTTCCCCACTGAGGTTGGTGAGATTAGAACTAGAGATGATAGGCGAAGGGTGAAAGGCAAAATATTTAGGGGGAGCGGCTTCATGCAGATGGTGGTGTGAGTGTGGAACAAGCTGCCAACGCAGGTGGTGGATGCAGATTTAATTGCAACATTTAAGAGAAGTTTAGATAGGGACACGGATGGGAGGGATGGAGGGCTGTTTCATCCTAGGGTCCCACTGTATGCCAGGAGATGGGATAGGAACAGGAATGCCTGACCTACCTGGATGAAACCATTGAAGGGTGGGTTAGCAAATTTGCAGACCATTCAAAGATGGCTGGTGTTGAGGACACGGTGGGATAGAGGACAATTACTGAGCTGGGCAGAAAGATGGCAGATGGAGTTTAATCTGCACAAGTGCGAGATGTTGCACTTTTGGAGGTCAGATGTTAAATAATGTTAATGTTAACCCATAGAGAACAGCACACTGTTAGTGGGAGGATGCATAAAGAACAATGATGAGGGACTCTTAAAAGTATGGGGGAATCTTGGGGTCTCAATCCCAAACTCCCCAAATGACTGAAAAAAAGCCTTTATTAATCGAGGGGACAAAGCCTCAAGTTTCAGGGAAGCAAATTTAGGATGGAGAAGAGGAGGAAGTAAACACAAAATAATCTGCAGATGCTGGGGTCAAAGCAACACTCACAACACACTGGAGGAACTCAGCAGGTCGGGCAGCATCCGTGGAAAAGATCGGTCGACATTTCGGGCCGGAACCCTTCGTCAGGACTGAAGAGTTCCGGACGAAGGGTTCCGGCCCAAAACGCCGACTGATCTTTTCCACGGATGCTGCCCGACCTGCTGAGTTCCTCCAGTGTGTTGTGAGTGTTGAAGAGGAGGAATTGCTTTTCCCAGAGAGTGCTGTATCTGTGGAATTCTCTGCCCAATGAAGCAGTGGAGACTACTTCCGTAGACAAGGTTGGATAGATTTTTGCATAGTATGGATGATGCAGGTAGGTGGAGATGAGTCAGATCAGCCATGACCTTATTGAATGGCGGAGCAGGCTCGATGGGCCGGATAGCCGACTCCTGTTCCTACTTCTTATGAGGCACTAAGTTCAAAAGTCAGGAGATCATGCTGCAGCTTTATAAAACTGTAATTAGACAGACCGTGTGCAGGGAATGATGGGAGATGGACTGCGTGCAGGGGATGATGGGAGATAGAGAACAAGGTGGATGATCTTAAAGGGAGACTCACCTATTGCAGGGAGATGCAGAACTGCTGTGTATTCTGTTTCTGCTCTCCCCTGCCACTCCCGACTGTCCCATCCGTCCGGAGGGATTTTCGATCCATCGGATAGACTGCATGGTGTCTTCGGGCAAGACGAGGGGAAGTGGTGTCTGCCCACTGATCAACACTGCGTGGTGCTCAGACACAGTGGCACTGACAAGCTCCTGCAGCCCGGACCTGGAACACCTGTTGGTGAAATGTCGTCCCTACTATCTGCCATGGGAATTCACCTCGGTCATACTGACAGCGGTCTACATTCCCCCCCAGGCAGATGTGGAGTGTGCTCTGAACATACTGTACATCAACATCAGTGAACTTGAGACCAGGTATCCGGAGGCTTTGCTCATTACAGCCGGGGACTTTAACCAGGCCAACCTCAGAAAGGCGCTGCCAAAGTTATACCAACATGTCTCCTGCTCCACTAGAGGCCCAAATATACTTGACCACTGCCACACAGCAGTCAAAGATGCCTACCGTTCCGTCCCACGACCTCACTTCGGAAAATCGGACCATCAGGCGGTACTCCTCCTCCCGGCTTACAAACAGAAACTGAAGTGGGAGGTCGCGGTGTCAAAAGTGGTGTCGCGTTGGACAGAGGAAACGGATGAGGTCCTCCATGACTGCTTTGAATTGGTGGACTCGGCAGCTAACCTCAATGAGTATGCCTCAGCTGTCACGGACTTTATTTGGAAATGCACGGAGGACTGTGTGTCTCGCAAGACGATCCGGGTATTCCCTAACTGGAAACCTTGGATGAATGAGGAGGTCAAGTCCCTTTTAAAGGCTAGAGCTGCGGGGATACCAGTCGCTACACGGAATCCAGGCGTGAACTCCGGAAAGCCATTAAGGGCACCAAGAGGCAACATCGAGCCAAGTTGGAAGCCCAGGCTAACCGAAGGGATGCCAGTAGACTATGGCAGGGTCTAAATGAGATCACTGGGCGCAAAGAAAAGGCTGGGAATATCAATAACTGTGGCGCTTCTCTTCCTGACGAACTTAACGTATTCTACACAAGATTCGAACAGAAGAGGAGCGTCCCGCTCCCTCTGGATGAACCGGACCTGGTGGCATCGAGATTCATCGTCACCGAGGATGTTAGAAGGGCCTTCCTGAAGATAAATCCAAGGAAGGTGATGGGCCCAGATGGTGTCCCAGGACGGGTTCTCCGGGCCTGTGCAAGCGAGCTAGCTGGAGTGTTTCCTGACATCTTCAACTACTCCTTGCTTCAGTCTAAGATCCCCTCCTGTTTTAAGAAGGCAACGATAATCCCAGTGCCGAAGAAGAGCAAGGTGGCATGCCTGAATGACTATCGACCTGTGGCTCTGACATCAATTGCTATGAAGTGCTTCGGGCGATTGGTTATGGCACACATCAACCACAGTCTACCGGTCAACCTCAACGCTTTGCAATTCACCTACCGGAGCAACAGGTCAATGGCAGATGCTGTCTCTCTGGCCCTACATTCCTCCTTAGAACACCTGGAGAATAAAGACACATACGTAAGGCTCCTTTTCATTGACTACAGCTCTGCTTTTAATACCATCATTCCAAATAAACTGATTCCTAAGCTCCGGAACATAGAAACATAGAAAATAGGTGCAGGAGTAGGCCATTCGGCCCTTCGAGCCTGCACCGCCATTCAGTATGATCATGGCTGATCATCCAACTCAGAACCCTGTACCAGCCTTCCCTCCATACCCCCTGATCCCTTTAGCCACAAGGGCCATATCTAACTCCCTCTTAAATATAGCCAATGAACTGGTCTCAATTGTTTCCTGTGGCAGAGAATTCCACAGATTCACCACTCTCTGTGTGAAGAAGTTTTTCCTAATCTCAGTCCTAAAAGGCTTCCCCTTTATCCTCAAACTGTGACCCCTCGTTCTGGACTTCCCCAACATCGGGAACCATCTTCCTGCAAGTGGGTGGCAACCGGGAGATCCTGTCTGTTGTGGCGGACGGAGGGGAGGTGCTCGACGAAGCGGTCCCCTAATCTGCGTCCGGTTTCACCGATGTAGAGGAGGCCGCAGCAGGAGCACCGGATGCAATAGATGACCCCAACAGACTCACAAGTGAAGTATTGCCTCACCTGGAAGGACTGTTTAGGGCCGTGAATGGTGGCAAGAGAGGTGGTGTAGGAACAGGTGAAGCACTTACGCTTACAGGGATAAGTGCCGGGTGGGAGATCCGTGGGGAGGGACGTGTGGACCAGGGAGTCGCGGAGGGAATGATTCCTGTGGAAAGCGGAGAGGGGTGGAGGGGGAAAGATGTGCTTAGTGGTGGGGTCCTGTTGAAGGTGGTGGAAGTTGGAAACTGGGCCTTAGCACTCAGATCTGCAGCTGGATCTTCAACTTCCTCACAGACAGGGCCCAGGCTGTAAAAATAGGGGACAAGCTCTCCTCTACAATCACTCTGAGCACCGGCGCCCCACAGGGCTGTGTACTCAGCCCCCTGCTGTACTCACTGTACACCCATGATTGTGTAGCCAAGTTTCCATCAAACTCATATATTGAGTTTGCTGATGACACAACAATTGTAGGCCGTATCTCGGGTAATGATGAGTTTGAGTAAAGAGAGGAAATTAAGAACCTGGTGCGAAGACAATAACCTACCCCTCAATGTCAGCAAGACGAAGGAATTGGTTGTTGACTTCAGAAGGAGTAGCGGACTGCATGACCCAATTTACATCGGTGGTGCGCAAGTGGAACAGGTCAAAAGCTTTAAGTTCCTCGGGGTCAATATCACAAATGACCTGACTTGGTCCAACCAAGCAGAGTCCACTGCCAAGAAGGCCCACCAGTGCCTTTATTTCCTGAGAAAACTAAAGAAATTTGGCCTGTCCCCTAAAACCCTCACTAATTTTTATAGATGCACCGTAGAAAGCATTCTTCTAGAGTGCATCACAACCTGGTATGGAAGTTGTCCTGTCCAAGACCGGAAGCAGCTGCAGAAGATCGTGAACACGGCGCAGCACATCACACATTCCGTCCGTGGACTCACTTTACACCGCACACTGTCGGAGCAGTGCTGCCAGGATAATCAAGGACATGACCCACCCAGCCAACACACTTTTCATCCCTCTTCCCTCCGGGAGAAGGCTCAGGAGCTTGAAGACTCATACGGCCAGATTTGGGAACAGCTTCTTTCCAACTGTGATAAGACTGCTGAACGGATCCTGACCCGGATCTGGGCCGTACCCTCCAAATATCCAGACCTGCCTCTCGGTTTTTTTTGCACTACCTCACTTTCCATTTTTCTATTTTCTATTTATGATTTATAATTTAAATTTTTAATATTTAGTAATTTTTACCATTTTTAATATTTAGTATTTGTAATCCAGGGAGCGGGAAGCGCAGAATCAAATATCGCTGTGATGATTGTACATTCTAGTATCAATTGTTTGGCGACAATAAAGTATATGGACCATGTGCAGGGAACGGAGGGATATGGACCATGTGCAGGCAGAATCAGAATCCTGTTTATTATCACTGACCTATGGTGTGGAATTTGTTGTTTGCGTCCGGAGTACAGTGCAATATATAAACAAAATTAAAGATTACGTTTAACCCTCAAATCTTTATCACCACATTGAAACACGCACCATATGCATCAACAACAAACACAGTGGGGTGTGTTGGGGGCAGCCCACAAGGGTCGCCAGGCTTCCAGCGCCAACATTACATGCCCACGACTTTGGACTGTGGGAGGAACCCAGAGAACCCGGAGGAAACCCACTTGGTCACGGGGAGAAGGTACAAACTCCTTACAGACAGTGGCGGGAATTGAACCAGGGTCACTAGCTCTGTACTGGCGTTACATTGACCACCCCACGACCTTGCTGCCCATTGGGACTCTCGTATAAAGAGCTGACGGAGGCCGTTGCGGGCGTGAGCGTTCAGCTTCAACGCCACTTACCCAGCTCTGTGCCACACCCACAGATCTCCAGGTCCTGAGCGTGACCCTCGCCGTCATCGGGAAGGGGAGTCTGGCCGCTTCCTTCGCTTGCGGTTATCTCTACGTTAGCGAGATGTACCCGACCGTGATCAGGTGGGTAGTTGGGTTCCTTCCTTCAGTAGGCTGCTAATGGACTGGGCGGGGAGGGGAGGGGTAGTTCTGCAGCAGGGAGGGGTGTTCCCTGGTGGTCCCACAGTGGGGTGGGGGTGAAATCACATCAGCTTGCTTATTTAGACTTACACCACGTAACTAGCTCTTCCGGCCCAGCGAGCTGTACCACACAGCAAAGCACCGATTTAACCCCAGCCTAATCACAGGAGAATGCACAATGACCAATCAACTTACTGATGATAAGACCACAAGGTATAGGGGCAGAATTAGGCCATCTGGCCCATCGAGTCTGCTCTGCCATTTCATCATGGCTGATCCGTTTTCCTCTCAGCCCCAATCTCCTGCCTTCTCCCCGTATCCCCTCATGCCCTGACCAATCTATCAGTTGCTGCCTTCAATATAGCTAAAGATTTCACTTCCACAGCTGCCTTTAGCAAAGAATTCCACAGATTCACCACTCTCTGGCTAAAGAAATTCCTCCTCATCTCTGTTCTAAATGGATGTCCCTCTATTCTGAGGCTGTGTCCTCTGGTCTTAGACTCTCCCACTACAGGAAACATCCTCTCCACATCCACTCTATTTGTGCCCTCTGGTCCTAGACTCCCTCACTATAGGAAAAAATACTCCAAGTGAGGCCTCACCAGTGCCTTATAAAGTCACAACATCCTTGCTTTTATATTCTAGTCCTCTCGAAATGAATGCAATTTTATCAATTTCCTTCCTCACCATAGAATTAACCTGCAAATTAACCCTCAGGAAATCCTGCACAAGGACTCCCAAGCACCCCAGATTTAAAAAATTTTCTGTCCATTTATAAAATAGTTTACCTTTTTATTTCTTCTACCAAAGTGTACATTTCCCAACACTGTATTCTATCTCATACTTCTTTGACCATTCTCCTAATCTGTCTAAATCCTTCTCTAGCCTCTCTACTTCCTCAAAACTACCTGCTCCTTCACCTATCTTCATATCATCTGCAAACTTTACAACAAAGCCATCACTTCCATCATCCAAATCATTGACATATAGCATAAAAAGAATCAGTCCCAACACTGACCCCTGTCAGAAATCTCTGGTCACCGGCAGCCAACCAGAAGAGGCCTCCTTTATCCCCACTCTGTCGCCTGCCAATCAGCCACTGCTTTGTCCGTGCTAGAATCTTTCCTGTAATCACATGGGCTCGTAGTTTGTTAAGCAGCCTCGTGCTGCACCTTGTCAAAGGCCTTCTGAAAATCCAAGTACACCACATCAACCGATTCTCCTTTGTCTATACTGCTTGTTATTTCTACAAAGAATTCAAACAGGTTTGTCAGGTAAGATTTTCCCCTGAGTAAACCATGCTGTCTACGGTCTATTTTATCATGTGCCTCCAAGTACCCCGAAACCACATCTTTAAAAATCGACTCCAACATCTTCCCAACCACCGAGGTCAGACTAACCGGTCTACAATTTCCTTTCTTCTGCCTCCCCCACTTCTTGGAGAGGAGTGACATTTGCAATTTTCTAGTCCTCTGGAACCATGCCAGAATCTATTGATTTTTGAAAGATCGCAACTAATGCCTCCACAATCTCGTCAGTTACCTCTTTCTCAACTGGGGAGTACACCATCTGGTCCATGTGACTTATTTACCCTCAGTTCTTTCAGTTTCCCAAGAACCTTCTCCCTAGTAATGGCAACTTCCCACACTTCCGCTCCCTGGCACTCTCAAACTTCCCGCACACTGTTAATTTCTTCCACAGTGACAACTTATTCAATTCATTCGCCATTTCCTTGTCTTCCATTCGTGTATCTCCATGGCTCCTGCACCAAGTTCTTGGGATGAGAAACTGTTTCTTCCCCAGGACCATGAGGCCTCTGAACTCCCTGCCGCATTGCGTTCAAAGTGTCGCTGGTTAATCTGTTCCATACCTTACAATATTTAACATTAATGCACTTTAGTTTGTTACTTATGGGTGATTAGTCTGTTCCGTACCTGACAATGTTTAACATTTATGCACTTCAGTTTGTTATTTATGTGTGATCCATTCATAGATTTTACCCTCAAGTTCACAAGTTATATGTACTACTGTGCTTTACACCCTGGTTCGAAGAAACATTGTCTCATTTCTATATATGTTTATACACGTTATATAGTTAAACGACAATAAACTTGACTTGGTGCGTGGAAGAGGGTGGTGGCAGAGGGACATTTAAGAGACTGTTAGAAAGGTACATTGATGATAGAAAAATGGAGAATTATGTGGGAGGGAAGGGTTGATCGATCTTGGAGTATGGTTGTATAGCATAAACACAGGGGATTCTGCAGATGCTGGAAATCCAGAGTAACACACACAAAATGCTGGAGGAAATCAGCAGGTCAGGCTGCATCTATGGAGAGGAATAAACTGTCGATGCTTCAGGCCGAGACCCTTCATCAGGACTGGAAAGAAAGGGGAAGAAGCCAGAAGTTGGGAGGAGGGGGAAGAACAGTGGCATGGTAGTGGAGAGGTCTGTATAACGTTCTACACAGCCATGGCTCACCGACCCAGGTTCGATTCCCATTGCTGCCTGTAGTGAATTTGTATGATCCCCCTGTGACCATGTGGGTTTCTTCCCATGTTTCAAAGACTGGTGGTTTAGGGTTTTTTATTTTTTTTTAGGGTTAAACACAAGAGATTCTGCCGATGTTGGAAATCCAGACCAACTCACAAAGTGCTGGAGGAGCTCAGCAGGTCAGGCAGCATTGACAGGAAGGAATAAACACCCAACATTTTGGGCCAAGACCCTCTTCAGGACTGGAACGAAAGAGGGAAGAAGCCAGAATAAAAAGGTTGGGGGTAGGGGAAGGAGGCTAGCTAGAAGGTGATAGGTGGGCCCAGGTGGGTGGGCAAGATAAAGAGCTGGAGAAGAATGAATTTGATAGGAGTGGAGAGTGGACTATGGAAGAAAGGGCAGGGTAGAAGTGGGAGGTAATGTTGATGAAATTAATGAGCTTAACATGGGTGCATGAATCAGTACTAATGCAGTTGTCAATGTAGCGCAGGAAGAGTTGGGGTGCATTGCCAGGGAAAGCTTGGAACATTGACTGTTCATATCATATAGCCAATGAAAGGCAGGCATAGCTGGGGCCCACGTGGGTGCTTGTGGCTGCCCCTCGAGTTTGGAGAAGGTGAGAGGATCCGAAGGAGAAACTTTTGAGGGCGAGGACTAGTTCGGCAAGACGGAGGAGAGTGGTTGTGGAGGGGAACTGGTTGGGTCTTTGGTTGAGAAAGAAGCAGAGAGCTTCCAGCCCTTCTTGGTGGGGACAGAAGTGTACAGGGACTGGGCATTCTCGGTGAACATGAGACATTTGGAGCAAGGAATTGAAAGTTGTCGAGACGTTTGGGGTTGTTAAGCTTTGAGCATGTTATGTTGCTGCCAGAAGCAAGGCATTTCAGGCCGAGACCCTTCACCCAGACTGGAAAGGAAGGGGCAAGAAGCCAGAATGAGAAGTTGGGGGGAGGTGAAAGAGGAGAACAAGCTGAGAGGTGACAGGTGAGACCAGCTGAGGGAGAAATTGGGTTGGTGGGGAAGGAGGGGATGAAATAAGAAGCTGGGAGGTGATAGGTGGAAAAGGTAATGGGCTGAAGAAGGAGGAGTCTGATTGGAGAGGAGAACGGACCATGGGAGAAAGGGAATGATGAAGGGCACCAAAGGGAGTGATGGTCAGGTAAGGAGAAGAGAAGGGGTGAGAGGGAAACCAGAATGGGGAATGGAAAAAGAGAGACGAGAGAGGGAGTAGAAATTGCTAGATGTTTGAGTAGCCGATGTTGGCGGCTACCCAAGTGGAATATGAGTTGCTCCTCTACCTAAAGCTTGGGCTAATCATAACAGCCGGGGAGGCCGTGGACCGGCATGTCAGAATGGGAGTGGGAAGTTGAATTAAAATGGGTGCTCACTGTGAAATGGGGGCTTCTTTCCAGTGTTGAGAAGGGTCTCAGTCCAAAGCGTTGACTGTTGATTCATTTCCATAGATGCTGCCTGACCTGCTGAGTTCCATAAGATTTCCAGCTTCTGCAGAATCTGCAAATGGGTTAGTACAGATTAGAGGACAGAAAGGCCTGGTGACTCCACGACCTTGCTGTTGATGTGGAGGTGTGGAGGTGGGGACGTGAGGAGCTTTGCCCACCGCTGCTGAGTCCGGACGTTCCTCTCCCCGCAGGCAGACGGGCATAGGTTTGGCCAACACCATGGCTCGGGTGGGCGCCATCGTGGCACCGATGGTCAAGCTGAGCGGCGGCTACCTCCCCTTCGTGCCCATGAGCATCTATGGCGGGATGGCCATTCTGTCCGGAGTATCGGCCTTCGGTCTCCCGGAGACCCTCAACACCCAGCTCCCGGACACGGTCGAGGATGTTGAGAGCAGGTGGGTCGTCCTCCTCATCTCCCGCCGAGCCGGGGTACAATGGAATAAAAATGGTACAAATAGAAATGAAAAAGTAGTGAGGCAGTGTTCCTGGGTTCAATGTCCATTGAGAAATGGGATGGCAGAGGGGAAGAGGCTGTTCCTGAATTGTTGAGTGTGTGTCTTCAGGCTCCTGTACCTCCTCCCTGATGGTAGCAATGAGAAGAGGGCATGTCCTGGGTGATGGGGGTCCGTAATGATGGACGCTGCCTTTCTGAGGCATCGCTCCTTGAAGATGTTCTGGATACTACGGAGGCCGGTGCCCGTGATGGAGCTGACTGAGTTTACAACTCTCTGCAGCTTAATTCAATCCTGTGCAGTAGCCCCACACCAGCACCCGCCCCCCCATACCAGACAGTGACACAGCCAGTCAGAATGCTCTCCACGGTACATCTCTGGAGATTTGCCGGTGTCTTTGGTGACGTACCCAATCTCCTCCAACTCCTAATGAAAGAATACAACCACTGAGTACGTTCATCAAAACATACGGTGAAAAGCGCCACTTGCATCAACAACCAACACAGTCCGAGGGCGTGCTGGGGGCAGCCCGCAAGTGTTGCCACACCTCCAGCGCCAACAGGGCACGCCCACAGCTCACTAACCCTGACCTGTACGTCTTTGGACAGTGGGAGGAAACTGGAGCACCCGGAGGAAACCCACGCGGTCTCGGGGAGAACGTGCAAACTGCTCACAGACAGCGACGGAAATTGAACCCTGGTCTTATGATCAGTGCTGTTATATAATGTTACGCTAACCACTAGGTTACCGTGCCGCCCAACAGTTAACCCCACCAGCGTGCCATGGGGTTGTGACAGGAATTACTGGAACCCAGGGAGAGTGTGTGGACTCAAATGAGACTGCCTTGGGGGGGGGGTGCATTTTGGGATGGCTTGGACTGACTGGGACTAGGTTTATAAGCCCATAATACATAGAAGCAGGATTAAGCCATTCAGACCCATCGGGTCTGCTCCAAAACTCCATCACGGCTGATTTATTATCCCCCTCAACCCCATTCTCCTGCCTTCTCCCCATAACCTCTGACACCCTGACTAATCAAGAACCTATCAACCTCCACCTTCAATCTACCCAATGACTTGGCCTCCGCATGTCCCACTATTCTGAGGCTGTACCCTCTGGTCCTGGATGCTCCCACTATAGGAAACATCCTCTCCACATCCACTATCTGTACCTTCTGGTCCTAGACTCCCCCACTACAGGAAACACCCTCTCCACATCCACTCTATCTGTGCCCTCTGGTCCTAGACTACCCCACTATAGGAAGCATCCTCTCCACATCCACTCTATCTGTATCCTCTGGTCCTAGACTCCCCCACTATAGGAAGCATCCTCTCCACATCCACTCTATGTAGGCCTTTCAATATTCGATAGGTTTCAAAGAGATTCCCCCTCATTCTTTGAAACTCTAGCGTGTAAAGGCCCAGGGCCGTCAAATGAGCCTCACACATTAACCCTTTCATTGCTGAGATAATTTTCATGAACCTCTTCTGGACACTCTCCAATCCCAGCACATTTTGTCTTTTAAACAAAAAAGTGCTCCAGAACTGCTCGCGATATTCCAAATGTGGTCAAACCAGTGCTCTGTAAAGCCTCTGCATCACATCCTTGCTCTTATATTCTAGTCCTAACATTACATTTGCCTTCCTTGCCATTGACTCAACCTTCAAGTTAGGTTGAATCCAAAGTCCCTTTGTACCTCTGATTTCTAAATTCACTCCCCATACAGAAAGTAGTCCACGTCTTTATTCCTTCTATCAAAGTTCATGACCAAATGCTTCCCGACCCTGTATTCCATCTGCCACTTCTTTGTCCACTCTCCTCATCTGTCTAAGTCCTTCTACAAATTCTCAGCTTCCTCAACACTCTCTGCCCCTCCACCGATCATCTGCAAACTTAGTCACCAGCAGCTAATCTGAAAAGGCTCCCTTTGTTCCCGCTCTTTGCCTCCTGCCAGTTATCCAATGTTCTATCCATGTTAATACTTTTCCTGTAGTAACCATGAACTCCACCCTTGTGGCTTGTCAGCGCCAGAGGGCGGGATTGAATCCGGGTCTTGGAAACCGTGAGGCAGTGGGACTACCTGCTGCACCACTCTTATTTAAACTCGTGGTAACGACCAGGACTGAGAGAGTTGCTACCAGACAGAGGAGAGAGACACACAAGGGTGCTGAATCCAGGCGGGGGTGTCTTGTCAAACCCTCCCTGTCCAGGGATGAATCAGGTTGAAAGTTCAAAGTAAATTTATTATCAAAGTATTAATATGTCACCATATACAAGCCCGAGATTCATTTTCTTGTGGGTTTACTCAGTAAATCCATTATAGAATAATAACCATAACAGAACCAATGAAAGACTGCACCATCTTGGCTTGGGTATTAAACCAGAGCGCAAAATATAACAAAATGTACAAATATAAAAGAAAGAAAGAAAGAATAATAATAGATAAATATTGAGAACATGAGATGAAGAGTCCTTGAAAGTGAATCTATAGTTTATGGGGATATTTTAACAATGGGGCAAGAGAAGTTGAGTGTAGTTATTCCCCCTGGTTCAGGAGCCTGATGGTTGAGGGGTAATAACTGTTCCTGAATCTGGTTGTATGAGTTTTGAGCTCCTGTACCACCTTCCTGATGGTAGCAGTGAGAAGAGAGCATGTCCTGGGGTGGTGGGGATCTCTGATGATGGATGCTGCTTTCCTGTGACAGTTTTTCATGTAGATGGGTTCAATGGTGGAGAGGCCTTCACCCGTGAAGGACCGGGCCGTATCCATCACCACTACCATAGGATTTTCCATTCAAAGGCATTGGTGCTTCCAAACCAGACTCAATACAGTCTCCACCGCACATCTATAGAAGTTAGTCAGAACTTTTGATATCATGCTGAATCTTACCTGAAACAGGGTTAAAAATTTTTTAAAAACCACAAGAGATTCTGCAGTTGCTGGAAACCCAGTGCAACGCACACAACATGCTGCAGAAGCTCAGCAGGCCAGGCAGCATCCATGGAGAGCGATAAAGAGTCAACGATTCGGGTCATTAGGACTGGAAAGGAAGGGGGAAGAAGCCAGAATAAGAAGGTGGGGGCGAAGAGGAAGGAGTACAAACTAGAAAGGTGATATGTGAAGCCAGGTAGGTGGAGGAGAGGAGATGAAGTAAGAAGCTGGGAGGTGATAGGCTGGAAAGGTAACGGGCTGAAGAAGAAGGAATCTGATTGGAGAGGAGAGTGGACCATGGGAGAAGGATAAGGCGGAGGGGGACCAGGGGAGGTGAGCAGGTGAAGAGAGGAGCTAAGAGGCCAGGGTGGGGAAATGAAGAAATGGGAATGGGAACAGAAACAAAATAACCACAATTTGGAGAAATCAATGTTCCTGGGGTTAACAAGGTTGGAGGAATTTCGCGACACTGCTGACTTGTGGTTGTTTGCAGGTGGAGACTGGGGAAGGCGCCAAAGGCGGATGTGATCCCGGAACCGGGAGCGCAAATCCCCCTGGTGGAACAGGTGCCCTGAACCGGAATGCCGCCTGGTGCCCTCGTCAACACACCTCCGCAGGTGGACAGGAGGGGACTGAAGGGGCCAACCTGCCGCATCCTGCTACTGTTTGCCCAGCTGGATATTGCAACTTGTACCTCCTGTACCTAATAACATGGCCACTGAGTGTATGTTCATTGCCTTCTGCTGCTGTAGCCCGTCCACTTCAATGTTCGATATGTTTTGCATTTGGAGATGCTCTCCCGCACACAATTGTTGTAACGTGTGGTTATTTGAGTTACTGTCACCTTCTTGTCAGCTTGAACCAGTCTGGCCAATCTCCTCTGACCTCTCTCATTAACAAGGCGTTTTCACCCACAGAACGGCCGCTCACTGGATGGTTTTTGTTCCTCAAACCAACCTCTGAACTCTAGGGTAGCCTTGCCCAACCCAAGCACTTTCACACTTGCCAACACCCCTCTTGGTCACAATATACTTACCAGCACCCCCATAGTGTCTACCATATGCTAACTTGAGAAAAGTGACCCTACTTTAATTTTGTTTTGTCTTTAAACCTAGCTTACACAATACCAGCTTCGATATCGATGTGATCCTTGAGTTTGATGGTTTTTAGCAAGAGTTGAAATATCTGGTTCAAGTTGTGACAGCAAAAGCCTTAAGTCCCCTGATGTAACAATGTCCTAGCAGTTTCTGATTTTTGTGAGTATGTGGTTCGCTGCACGGAAGCCTCTTTCAACAAGGTAGGAGGGTGGAAATGCAATGAAGAGCAGTTTGGCTCTTCTCCAAAGACCAGGAAACTTTGAATAGGACCATAAGACAGGAGTAGAATTAGGCCATTTGACCCATCGAGTCCGCTCCACCATGGCTGATCCTTTTCTCCCCTCCTCAACCCCCTTCCTCGGCCTTCTCCCCCATAACCTTTGATGCCATGTCCAATCAAGAACCTATCAAGCTCTGCCCCAAATACACCCAACGACCTGGCCTCCACAGCTGCTTGTGGCAATAAATTGCACAAATTCACCACCTTCCGGCTAAAGAAATTTTTTCACATCTCTGTTTTGAATAGATGCCTCTCTATCCTGAGGCTGTGCCCTCTTGTCCTAGACTCCCTCACCATGGGATACATCCTTTCCACATCTACTCTCTCTAGGCCTTTCAACATTTGAATAAGATCCCCTTTCATCCTTCTAAATTCCAACAAGTACAGAGCTATCAAACACACCTCATATTATAACTCTTTAATTCCTGGAATCATCCTTGTGAACCTCCTCTGGACCCTCTCCAATGCCAGCACATCTTTTTCAAGATGAGGGGCCAAAACTGTTCACAATACTCAAGGTGAGGCCTCACCAGTGCCTTTAAAGCCTCAGCATCACATCCTTGCTCTTGCATTCTAGACCTCTTGAAATAAATGCTAACATTGCATTTGCCTTCCTCACCAATGACTCTATCTGCAAGTTAACCTTTAGAATGTTCTGGATAAGGACTCCCAAGTCACTTTGCATCTCAGATTTTTGGATTTTCTCCCCATTTAGAAAATAGATTAGATTAGATTATGAGGACACGCAGTCCTCTTTTATTGTAATTTAGTAATGCATGCATTAAATGATACAAATAGTCTGCACATTTATTTCTACGACCAAAGTACATGAACATGCAAACATTCTGATGTTCAGTCTGAACAAATGAACCTCTTGACCATGTTTGCATGCTTTTATGCATTGAGTTGCTGCCACATGATTGGCTGATTAGATATCTGCATTGGTCCAGGTGTACCTAATGAAGTGGCCACTGACTGTATATCACACACATTCTACCCATGCTAAACAGCACAAACACACACCTCTCCCCATTCCCTTGTTTCCCTGTGAGTGGGCATCACATTCCCATTGACTCACTCCACCCCCCAGTCCCACCTCCAGCTATAATATTTTTGCCACGTCTGGGCAAAAATGGGTTAATTGACATACTGACCCTGCATGATTTCCGTACATACAGTGCCTATAAAAAGTATTCACCCTCCACCAAGGAAGTTTTCATGTTTTATTGTTTTACAGTGAATCACAGTGGATTTAATCTGACACTGATCAACAGAAAAGACTTGTGTCAAATTGAAAACAAATTTTTACAAATTGGTCTAAATTAATTACAATTACTAAACACAAAATAATTGATTGCATAATTACTCACCCCTTCAAGTCAGATTTAGCAGATGCATCTTTGGCAGTAATTACAGCCTTGAGACTGTGTGGATAGGTCTCTGTCAGCTTTACATATCTGGACACTGCAATTTTCCCCCATTCTTCTTTACAAAACTTTTCAAGTCCAGCCACAGATTCCACTCCAGGATATTAACTTTGTTGTTTTTAAGCCATTCCTGTGTAGCTTTGGCTTTATGCTTGGGGTCATTGTCTTGCTGGAAAACGAATCTTATCTCAAGTGGCAGTTCTCTTGCAGACTGCATCAGGTTTTCCTCCAGGATTTCCCTGTATTTTACTGCATTCATTTTACGCTCTACCTTCACAAGCCTTCCAGAGCCTGCTGCAGTGAAGCATCTCCACAGCATGTTGCAGCCACCACATGCTTCATGTGAGGGATGGTGTGTTTTTGATTATGTGCAGTGTTTAGCTTACACCAAACATAGCATTTAGTCTGATGGCCAAAAAGCTCAATATTTGTTTGAGCAGACCATAGAACCTTCTTCCAGCCAACCTCAGAGTTTCCAACATGTTTTTTGGCAAACTCTAGCTGACATTTCATGTGAGTTTTTTTCAACAGTGGCTTTCTCTTTGCCTCTCTCCAATAAAGCTGTGACTAGTGAAGCACCCAGGCAACAGTTGCTGCATGTGCAGTCTCTCCCATCTCAGCCACTAAAGCTTGTTACTCCTCCAGAGTTGTCTCGGTGGCCTCCCTCACTCATCCCCTTCTTGCATGGTCACTCAGATTTTGAGGATGGCCTGCTCTAGACAGATTTACAGTTGTGACATATTCTTTCCATTTCTTGATAATTGACTTAACTGTACTCCAAGCAATATTCAGTGACTTGGAAATTTTCTTGTATCCATCTCCTGACTTGTGCTTTTCAATAACCTTTTCACAGAGCTGCTTGGAGTGTTCTTTTGTCTTCATGGTGTAGTTTTTGCCAGGATACTGACTCACCAGCAGTTGGATCTTCTAGATCCAGATGTATTTTTACTACAATCAATTGAAACACCCTGACTGCACACAGTGATCTCCATTTAACTAATTATGTGACCTCTAAAACCAATTGGCCCACCAGTGATGATTTGATGTGTCATATTAAAGGAGGTGTTTACTTATGCAATTAATTATTGTGTTTTATGTTTGTAATTAATTTAGATGATTTTTGTAGAGACCCAGTTTCACTTTGACACCAGAGTCTTTTTCTGTTGATCAGTAAAAAAAAAGTCAAATTAAATCCACTGTGATTCAATATTATAAAACAATAAGACATGAACACTTCCAAGGGGGGTGAATACTTTTTATAGGCACAAAATACTCTGCAGATGCTGGAGTCAAAGCAACACTCACAACACACTGGAGGAACTCAGCAGGTCAGGCAGCATTGTGGAAACAATCAGTCAACGTTTCGGGTCAGAACCCTTCGTCAGGACTGAAGAGGGAGGAGGCAGACGCCCAAAAAGAAGGTGGGGGGAGGGTGGGAAGGAGAAGGCTGGTAGGTTCCAGGTGAAAAACCAGTAAGGGGAAAGATAAAGGGGTGGGAGAGGGGAGGCAGGGAGGTGATAGGCAGGAAAGGTGAAGAAGGAATAGGGGAAAACACAATGGGTAGTAGAAAGAGGTGGAAACATGAGGGAGGTTATAGGCAGCTGGGGGGGAGGGGGCAGGGTGAAATAAAGATAGAGGAAGTGAGGGGGAGGGAATTACCGGAAGTTGGAGAATTCTATGTTCATATCAAGGGGCTGGAGACTACCTAGATGGTATATGAGGTGTTACTCCTCCAACCTGAGTTTAGCCTCGTCATGGCAGTAGAGGAGGCCATGTATGGACATATCCGAATGGGAATGGGAAACAGAGTTGAAGTGGGTGGCAACCGGGAGATCCTGTCTGTTGTGGCGGAAGGAGCGGAGGTGCTCGACGAAGCGGTCCCCCAATCTGCGTCGGGTTTCACCGATGTAGAGGAGGCCGCAATGGGTGACTTTTGATGACAATAGATGACTTTTTATAGGCACTGTATGTATACACACACCCGCTCAGCCTCATAAGACCATGAGACATAGGAGCCAAATTAGACCATGCCGCCCATCGAGTCTGCTCCGCCATTCCGTCATCCCTCTCAACCCCATTCCCGTCTTCTTTCCATAACCTTTAACCGCCTGAATAATCAAGAACCTATCAAACTCCGCTTTAAATATACCCAATGCCTCGGCCTCCACAGCCATCTGTGGCAATGAGTTCCACACATATTCATTCACCTTCACCATGCTCTGGCTGAAGAAATTCTCCTCATCGCTGTTCCAAATGACATCTCTCTATTCTGAGGCTGTGCCCTCTGGTCCTAAAGTCTCCCACTATAGGACACATCCTCTCCTCGTCTACACTATCGAGGCCTTCCAATATTCAATGAGATCCCTTCCCTTCATTCTTCTAAACTCCAGTGAGCACAGGCCCAGCGCCATCGAACGGTTCATTAACCCTTTCGTTGCTGGATTCATTCTCAGGCACGTCCTCTGGATCCTCTCCAATGTCAGCACACCCTTTCTTCCAAAAACAAAGACACATACGCACACGCACCAGAGGTCAGGATCGATCCCCGGGTCTCTAGGGCTTTGAGGACAGCTCTCTAGCCACCACCACCAACTGTGTCATGACAGCAGCACAAGGAAGAATGTGCTGGGTGGGTCGCAGGTGAGTGTAGATAGATGGAGTTACTGAAGGTCAGGGTGATCTTAAAAGATCATTACTAATGCTTCCACAATCTCTTCAGGCACCTCCTTCAGAACCCTGGAGAATAGTGACCTATCTACCTACACACACCTTCCCACACAGCTTCTCCTTAGTAATACTAATAGCAATTGCACTCACTTCTGCCCCCGACACTCTCAAACATCTGGCGAACTATTCGTATCTTCCACAGTGAAGACTGGTGCAAAATACTTATTCAATTCATTGACTATTTCTTTGTCCCCTATGACCACCTCTCCAATGACAATGATTTCTTTGCAGCCTCTCTGATGGTGAAGATTTCGTGGCAACCTGAGGGGCAACTTCTTCACCAAGATACGTACACGGACAGGAAAGGTTTAGAGGGATATGGACAGGTACACGGACAGGAAAGGTTTAGAGGGATACGGACAGGTACACGGATAAGAAAGGTTTAGAGGGATACGGACAGGTACACGGACAGGAAAGGTTTAGAGGGATACGGACAGGTACACAGATAGGAAAGGTTTAGAGGGATACGGACAGGTACACGGATAGGAAAGGTTTCGAGGGATATGGACAGGTACACGGATAGGAAAGGTTTAGAGGGATATGGACAGGTACACGGATAGGAAAGGTTCAGAGGGATATGAACAGGTACATGGGTACATAGAAACATGGAAAACCTACAGCACAATACAGGTCAGGGTCCTATAAAGCTGTAACATTACCTCTCGGCTCTTGAACTCATTCCCATGGTTGATGAAGGCTAATGCACCATGTGTCTTCCTAACCACAGAGTCAGCCTGCACAGCAGCTTTGAATGTCCTATGGACTCGGACCCCAAGCTCCCTCTATTCGTCAAACTGCCAAGAGTCTTACCGTTAATACTATATTCTGCCATCATATTTGACCTACCAAAATGAACCACCTCACACTTATCTGGGTTGAACTCCATCTGTCACTTCTCAGCCCAGTTTTGCATCCTATCGATGTCCCGCTGTAACCTCTGACAGCCCTCCACACTATCCACAACACCCACAATTTTTGATTCATCAGCAAATTTACTAACCCATCTCTCCACTTCCTCATCCAGGTCATTTACAAAAATCATGAACAGAAGGGGTCCCATAACAGATCCCTGAGGCACAGCACTGGTCACCTACCTCCATGCAGAATATGACCTGTCTACAACCACTCTTTGCCTTCTGTGGGCAAACCAGTTCTGGATCCATAAAGCAATGTTCCCTTGGATCCTATGTCTCCTTACTTCTTCAAGAAGCCTGGCATGGGGTACCTTATTAAATGCCCTGCTGAAATCCATATACACTACATCTACTGCTCTACCTTAATCAATATGTTTAGTCACATCATCAAAAAATTCCATCAGGCTCGTAAGGCTCGACCTGCCTTTGACAAAGCCATGCTGACTATTCCTAATCATATTATGCCTCTCCGAATGTTCATAAATCCTGCCTCTCAGGGTCTTCTCCATCAACTTACCAACCACTGAAGTAAGATTCACTGGTCTATAATTTCCTGGGCTATCTGTAACTATCCAATTCTCCAGAACCTCTCCCATCCCCATTGATGATGCCTCCCTCGCCTCCCACAGTAGCCTGGGGTACATCTCATCTGGTCCCGGAGACTTATCCAATTTAATGCTTTCCAAAAGCTCTAGCACATCCTCTTTCTTAATGTCTATATGCTCAAGGTTTTCAATCCACTGTAAATTATCCTTACAATCACTAAGATCCTTTCCGTAGTGAATACTGAAGCAAAGTACTCATTAAGTACATCTGCTGTCTCCTCCGGTTCCATACACACTTTTCCACTGTCACACTTGATTGCTCCTATTCTCTTACGTCTTCTCCTCTTGATCTTCACATACTTGTAGAATGCCTTGGGGTTTTCCTTAATCCTGTCCGCCAAGGCCTTGTCATGGCCCCTTCTGGCTCTCCTAATTTCATTCTTAAACTCCTTCCTGCTAGCCTTATAATCTTCTAGGTCTCTATCATTACCAAGTTTTTTGAAACTTTTGTAAGCTATTCTTTTCTTCTTGACTAGACTTACAACAGCCTTTGTACATCACGGTTCCTGTACCCTACCATCCTTTCCCTGTCACATTGGAACGTACCTATGCAGAACACCGAGCAAGTATCCCCTGAACATTTACCACATTTCTGCCATACATTTCCCTGAGAACATCTGTTCCCAATTTATGCTTCCAAGTTCCTGCCCGATAGCTTCATATTTCCCCTTACTCCAATTAAACGCTTTCCTAACTTGTCTGTCCTATCCCCCTCCAATGTCTGTCCTATCCCCCTCCAATGGTAAAGGAGATAGAATTGTGATCACTATCTCCAAAATGCTCTCCCACTGAGAGACCTGACACCTGACCAGGCTCATTTCCCAATACCAGATCTGGAACAGCCTCTCCTCTTGTAGGCTTATCTGCATATTGTGTCAGGAAACCTTCCTGATCACACCTAATAAACTTCACCCCATCCAAGCCCCTTGCTCTAGGGAGATGCCAGTCAATGTTTGGGAAGTTAAAATCTCCCACCACGACAACCCTGTTATTATTACACCTTTCCAGAATCTGTCTCCTTATCTGCCCCTCGACGTCCCTGTTATTATTCGGTGGTCTATAAAAAAAACTCCCAATAGAGTTATTGACCCCTTCCTTTTTCTAACTTCTACCCACAGAGACTCTATCCCTCCCATGACTTCCTCCTTTTCTGCAGTCGTGACACTATCTCTGATCAATAGTGCCACCCGCTACCTCTTTTGCCTCCCTCGCTGTCCTTTCTGAAACATCTAAAGCCTGGCACTCACAGTAACCATTCCTGCCCCTGAGCCATCCAAGTCTCTGTAATGGCCACAACATCATAGCTCCAAGTACTGATCCACGGATAGGAAAGGTTTAGAGGGATATGGACAGGTACATGGATAGGAAAGGTTTAGAGGGATATGAACTGGTACCTGGACAGAAAAGGTTTAGAAGGATATGGACAGGTACACAGATAGGAAAGGTTTAGAGGGATAGGGACAGGTACTTGGATAGGAAAGGTTTAGAGGGATGTGGACAGGTACACGGATAGGAAAGGTTTAGAGGGATATGGACAGGTACTTGGATAGGAAAGATTTAGAGGGATATGGACAGGTACACAGATAGGAAAGATTTAGAGGGATATGGAAAGGTACTTGGATAGGAAAGGTTTAGAGGGATATGGACAGGTACACGGATAGGAAAGGTTTAAAGGGATATGGACAGGTACACGGATAGGAAAGGTTTAGAGGGATATGGACAGGTACACCGATTGGAAAGGTTTAGAGGGATATGGACAGGTACACGGATAGGAAAGGTTTAGAGGGATACGGACAGGTACACGGATAGGAAAGGTTTAGAGGGATATGGACAGGTACATGGATAGGAAAGGTTTAGAGGGATACGGACAGGTACACGGATAGGAAAGGTTTAGAGGGATATGGACAGGTACACGGATAGGAAAGGTTTAGAGGGATATGGACAGGTACACAGATAGGAAAGGTTTAGAGGGATATAGACAGGAACATGGATAGGAAAAGTTCAGAGGGATTTCCAGTTCTGATGAAGGATAGCTGCCTGAAAGGTTGACTCTTTATTCATTTCCATAGATGCTGTCTGACCTGATGAGTTCCTCCAGCATTCTGAGTGTGTTGCTCTGGATTTCCAGCATCTGCGGAATCTCCTGTGTTTACAATTCCTTTACGCTGTGCTTCTTAAAACCTGATTTCACAGTGACAGCGGTCATTAAACTTACAGTGGCATGCAAAAGTTTGGGCACCCCGGTCAAAATTTCTGTTACTGTGAATAACTAACCAAGTAAAAGATGACCTGATTTCCGAAAGGCATAAAGTTAAAGATGACACATTTCTTTAATATTTTAAGCAAGATTACTTTTTTATTTCCACCTTTTACAGTTTCAAAATACCAAAAAATGGAAAAGGGCCTGAAGCAAATGTTTGGGCACCCTGCATGGTCAGTACTTAGTAACACCCTCTTTGGGAAGTATCACAGCCTGTAAATGCTTTCTGTAGCCAGCTAAGACTCTTTCAATTCTTGTTTGGGGGATTTTCACCCATTCTTCCTTGCAAAAGGCTTCGAGTTCTGTGAGATTCTTGGGCCGTCTTGCATGCACTGCTCTTTTGAGGTCTATCCACAGATTTTCGATGATGTTTAGGTCGGGGGACAGTGAGGGCCACGGCAAAACCTTCAGCTTGTGCCTCTAGAGGTAGTCCATTATGGATTTTGAGGTGCGTTTAGGATCATTATCCTGTTGTAGAAGCCATCCTCTTTTCATCTTCAGCTTTTTTTTTTTACAGATGGTGTGATATTTGCTTCCAGAATTTGCTGGTATTTAATTGAATTCATTCTTCCCTCTAGCAGTGAAATGTTCCCCGTGCCACTGGCTGCAACACAAGCCCAAAGCATGATCGATCCACCCCTGTGCTTAACAGTTGGAGAGGTGTTCTTTTCATGAAATTCTGCACCCTTTTTTCTCCAAACATATCTTTGCTCGTTGCAGCCAAAAAGTTCTATTTTCACTTCATCAGTCCACAGGATTTGTTTCCAAAATGCATCAGGCCTGTTTAGATGTTCCTTTGCAAACTTCTGACGCTGAATTTTGTGGTGAGGACACAGGAAAGGTTTTCTTCTGATGACTCTTCCATGAAGGTCATATTTGTGCAGGTGTTGCTGCACAGTAGAACAGTGCACCACCGCTTCAGAGTCTGCTAAATCTTCCTGAAGATCTTTTGCAGTTAAACGGGGGTTTTGATTTGCCTTTCTAGCAACCCTAGGAGCAGTTCTCTTGGAAAGTTTTCTTGGTCTTTCAGACCTCAACTTGACCTCCACCGTTCCTGTTAACTGCCATTTCTTAATTACGTTAAAAACTGAGGAAACGGCTGCCTGAAAACGCTTTGCTATCTTCTTATAGCCTTATCCTGCTTTGTGGGCATCATTTATTTTAATTTTCAGAGTGCTAGGCAGCTGCTTAGAGGAGCCCATGGCTGCTGATTGTTGGGACAAGGTTTGAGGAGTCAGGGTATTTATAAAGTTTTGAAATCTGCATCACCTGGCCTTTCCTAACGATGACTGTGAACAAGCCATAGCCCTAACAAGCCATTTAACGTCTGAGACTTTGGTAAAAGTTATCTGAGAGGACAAATCTCTTGGGGTAGCCAAACTTTTGCATGGTGCTCCTTTCCTTTTTTTCACTCTAAAATTGTACAAAACAAAAATAATACACTAATCTTGCTTAAAATGTTGAAAAGAATGTTTCATCTTTAACTTCGCAAATAACAGGAATTCTGCAGCTGCTGGAAATTCAAGCAACACACATCAAAGTTGCTGGTGAATGCAGCAGGCCAGCCAGCGTCTCTAGGAAGAGGTGCAGTCGACGTTTCGGGCTGAGACCCTTTGTCAGGACTAACTGAAGGAAGAGTTAGTAAGAGATTTGAAAGTGTGAGGGGGAGGGGGAGATACAAAATGATAGGAGAAGACAGGAGGGGGAGGGATGGAGCCAAGAGCTGGACAGGTGATTGGCAAAGGGGACATGAGAGGATCATGGGACAGGAGGTCCGGGGAGAAAGACAAGGGTGGGGGGGAACCCAGAGGATGGGCGAGGGGTATAGTCAGAGGGACAGAGAGAGAAAAAGGAGAATGAGAGAAAGAATGTGTGTATAAAAATAAATAACAGATGGGGTACGAGGGGGAGGTGGGGCATTAGCGGAAGTTAGAGAAGTCGATGTTCATGCCATCAGGTTGGAGGCTACCCAGACGGACTATAAGGTGTTGTTCCTCCAACCTGAGTGTGGCTTCATCTTTACAGTAGAGGAGGCCGTGGATAGACATGTCAGAATGGGAATGGGATGCGGAATTAAAATGTGTGGCCACTGGGAGATCCTGCTTACTCTGGCGGACAGAGCGTAGGTGTTCAGTAAAGCAGTCTCTCAGTCTGCGTCGGGTCTCGCCAATATATAGAAGGCCACATCGGGAGCACTGGACGCAGTATATCACCCCAACCGACTCACAGGTGAAGTGTCGCCTCACCTGGAAGGACTGTTTGGGGCCCTGAATGGTGGTAAGGGAGGAAGTGTAAGGGCATGTGTAGCACTTGTTCCGCTTACAAGGATAAGTGCCAGGAGGGAGATCAGTGGGGAGGGATAGGGGGGACGAATGGACAAGGGAGTCGCGTAGGGAGTGATCCCTGCGGAAAGCAGAGGGAGGGTGGGAGGGGAAGATGTGCTTAGTGGTGGGATCCCGTTGGAGGTGGCGGAAGTTACGGAGAATAATATGTTGGACCCGGAGGCTGGTGGGGTGGTAGGTGAGGACCAGGGGAACCCTGTTCCTAGTGGGGTGGCGGGAGGATGGAGTGAGAGCAGATGTACGTGAAATGGGGGAGATGCGTTTGAGAGCAGAGTTGATAGTGGAGGAAGGGAAGCCCCTTTCTTTAAAAAAGGAGGACATCTCCCTTGTCCTGGAATGGAAAGCCTCATCCTGAGAGCAGATGTGGCGGGGACGGAGGAATTGCGAGAAGGGGATTAAGCAGTTCCCCTCTACCACCACTCTGCTCCGTCCAGCGGAATTAGTCCTCTTAATAATTCCTCCTTTGACTCCTCCCACTTCTTCCAAACTAAATGTGTAGCTATGGGCACCCGTATGGGTCCTAGCTATGCCTGCCTTTTTGTTGGCTTTGTGGAACAATCTATGTTCCGTGCCTATTCTGGTATCTGTCCCCCACTTTTCCTTCTCTACATTGACGAGTGCATTGGCGCTGCTTCCTGCACGCATGCTGAGCTCATTGACTTTATTAACTTTGCCTCCAACTTTCACCCTGCCCTCAAGTTTACCTGGTCCATTTCCGACACCTCCCACCCCTTTCTAGATCTTTCTGTTTCTGTCTCTGGAGACAGCTTATCCACTGATGTCTACTATAAGCCTACTGATTCTCACAGCTATCTGGACTATTCCTCTTCTCACCCTGTCTCTTGCAAAAATGCCATCCCCTTCTCGCAATTCCTCCGTCTCCACTGCATCTGCTCTCAGGATGAGGCTTTTCATTCCAGGACGAGGGAGATGTCCTCCTTTTTTAAAGAAAGGGGCTTCCCTTCCTCCACTATCAACTCTGCTCTCAAACGCATCTCCCCCATTTCACGTACATCTGCTCTCATTCCATCCTCCCGCCACCCCACTAGGAATAGGGTTCCCCTGGTCCTCACCTACCACCCCACTAGCCCCCGGGTCCAACATATTATTCTCTGTAACTTCTGCCACCTCCAACGGGATCCCACCACTAAGCACATCTTTCCCTCCCCACCTCTCTCTGCTTTCTGCAGGGATTGCTCCCTACGCGACTCCCTCATCCATTCATCCCCCCCCATCCCTCCCCACTGATCTCTCTCCTGGCATTTATCCTTGTAAGCGGAACAAGTGTTACACATGCCCTTACACTTCCTCCCTTACCACCATTCAGGGCCCCAAACAGTCCTTCCAGGTGAGGCAACACTTCACCTGTGAGTCGGCTGGGGTGATATACTGCCTCCGGTGCTCCCAATGTGGCCTTCTATATATTGGCGAGACCCGACGCAGACTGGGAAACCGCTTTACTGAACACCTACGCTCTGTCCGCCAGAGAAAGCAGGATCTCCCAGTGGCCACACATTTTAATTCCACATCCCATTCCCATTCTAACATGTCTATCCACGGCCTACTCTACTGTAAAGATGAAGCCACACTCAGGTTAGAGGAACAACACCTTATATTCCGTCTGGGTAGCCTCCAACCTGATGGCATGAACATTGACTTCTCTAACTTCCGCTAGGCCCCACCTCCCCCTCGTACCCCATCTGTTACTTATTTTTATGCACACATTCTTTCTCTCACTCTCCTTTTTCTCCCTCTGTCCCTCTGAATATACCTCTTGCCCATCCTCTGGGTCCCCCCTCCTTGTCTTTCTTCCCGGACCTCCTGTCCCATGATCCTCTCGTATCCCTTTTGCCTATCACTTGTCCAGCTCTTGGCTCCATCCCTCCCCCTCCTGTCTTCTCCTATCATTTTGGATCTCCCCGTCCCCCTCCCACTTTCAAATCCCTTACTCACTCTTCCTTCAGTTAGTCCTGACGAAGGGTCTCGGCCTGAAACGTCGACTGTACCTCTTCCTACAGATGCTGCCTGGCCTGCTGCGTTCACCAGCAACTTTGATGTGTGTTGCTTCATCTTTAACTTTATGATTTTCGGAGATCAGTTCATCTTCTACTCACTTAACTATTCACAGTAACAGAAATTTTGACTGGGGTGCCCAAACTTCTGCATGCCACTGTAGATTAACAGTTCAGAATGATTAATTAACTCTTGTTATCAGCATGTTACACATTACCGGACATCACATACAAAAGGCTGAGTGTGGGTTTAGGCATCGATTGCCAGCACAGTCTGCCTCAGTACACCTGGTCTGCCCTCCTCCTGCTCAGACCATGGCTTTTGGGGACATCCTGGAGATGGTTGGAGACCTGGGGAAGTTCCAAGCCATCCACATTGCCCTACTATCAATTCCGACCTTGTTCACGTCCTGCAACAATCTCCTCCAGAACTTCGTGGCCGCTGTCCCCGACCACCGGTGCAGGGTGCGGCTGGGAGGTGCGGATTCCAGGTATCTCAATGTGACGGAGGAGCCACTGAGGGCGGAGTTTCTCCGGGTGTTCCTGCCCATGGACCGGGAAGGGAGGCCGGACAAGTGCCGCATGTACACCTCCCCGCAGTGGCATCTCTTGGGCACCAACGAGACGCAGGGCAACGGGAGCCAACCTGACACACAGGCATGCACCGATGGGTGGGTGTACGACCACTCCCAGTTCACGTCAACAATTGTGACAGAGGTACGGCTGGAAATGCCCCCCTCACTTCTGGGGGATGGTGCACTGAAGGGGGTGGCTTGATGGAGTGAACAGAATGCGCCGTGACACAACGCTTTACAGCACCAGAGACCCGGGTTCAATTCCCGACAGGCTCTGTAAGCAGATTGTCTATTCTCCCTGTGACCGCGTGGGTTTCCTGCCACAGTTCAAAGACGTGTGGGTTAGTAGGGTAATTGGTCACATGGGTGTAATTGGGCAGCGCGGAGTTGCCGTGTCCTCAGTGACGGTCAGTTGTGCCCTTGTTTCGGCAGTGGGACCTCGTGTGTGATCGGAAGTCTCTGAAGCGGATGGTACAGTCCATCTACATGGCCGGACTGCTGATCGGAGCCAGTGTCCTGGGCAGACTGGCCGACAAGTAAGTTCAACGTTCCAAGTACATTTATTATCAAAGTACAGTGGTGAGATTCGTCTTCTTGCTGGGAGCCACAGAAAGAGAATCCACAATAAAACCCCACACCACAGTGACAGTCACACATCCAAATCACTCAAAGGATAACACGCAGATGGGTTAACAAGTAATCTCTGAATAAACTCAATGGGTCAAACAGCATCAGGGGAGGGGAGGCAACTGCTGAATGAGAGTGCTTAAGCTGCTGTGTGGTCTAACCAGAGTTTTATAGAGCTGCAACATTACCTCGAACTGGATATTCAGACTGCTGAAGACCAAAACACTCTGCATCTTCTTAACCACCCTATTGGCTTTCAGGGATCTCTGGATGTGGACCCCACATGCCTATCTTAGAGTCTCTTGAATGCCCCTAATGTACCTGCCTCTACCACCACCCCAGGCAGGGCAATCCACACACCCACCACTTTCTGTGATAAACCTACCTTTGACATCCCCCCATACTTTCCTCCAATCTCCTTAAAATCATGCCCTCTCGTATTAGCCATTTCCACCCTGGGAAAAAGTTCTTGACTATCACTTGATTTGTGCCTCTTATCATCAAGTCACCTCTCATCCGCCTTCGCTGCAAAAAGAAAATCTCTAGCTTGCTCAACCTCTCCTCATAGCATACACTCTCTAATCCAGGCAGCATCCTGGTAAATCTCCTCTGCACCCTCTCTAAAGCTTCCACATCCTTCCTATAATGAGGCGACCAGAACTGAACGCAGTACAGTGTGGTCCAACCAGGGTTTTATAGAGCTGCAAAATTACCTCACGGCTCTTGAATTCAATTCCCTGACTGATGAAGGCCAGCACACCAAAAGCCTTCTTAACCACCATATCAACATGTGCGGCAACTTTGAGGGAACTATGGACGTGGGGGACATGACTAATACCAGAGGTCATGCTTTTAGGGTGATTATGAAAAGTATAAGGGGAGATAGAAAGGATAACTTTGGGCAAAGTATATCACCTGCTTAGCAACGCCCCCCCCCACCACACCGATCAGGGTCACTTGAAGCAGTGGGATCAGGTGGTGGATGGTCGTACAAGCAGCCGGTGCAGATCACAAGTCCTGGTTATGTGACCACTGACACCAGGCAGACAATCTCTGAAGAGTATTGATAATGGCTGGGGTCACCCGTCTTGTAAAGACACTGCCCAGAAGAAGACAATGGCACACAACTTCTGTAGAAAAATTTGCCAAGAACAGTAATGGGCAAAGGTCATGATTGCCCACTTCGTACAGCTTGGCAGATAATGACAGTGATGATAGGCAGGGCCGTGGATGTCGGAGGTAAGATTTTTTACACTGAAATACACGGCCTGGGTTGGGGCACAGGGAGATACATTCGAGAAGTTTCAGAAACTCTTAGATAGGCACATGAATAATAGAAAAACGGAGGGCTATGTGGGAGGAAAGGCTTAGATTGATCTTGGAGTGGGTTAAGGGTCAGTACAAAATGATGGCCAATAGGCCTGTACTGTGCTGTAATGTACTATGTCCTATGATGGATCAGACTCCTGGATGACATCAGTCAAACATCACACAGCCGTTCAAACATTAGCCACATCACAAGGACCAGAGAGCCACTTACCGATGCTCTCCTGTAACCCCATGTCAGCGTGGACTCCTGTTCACTGGTGCTTACCCAATGCTTCTCGTCCGTCAGGTATGGCCGCCAAACCCTGCTCCTATGGTTGCACTTCCTGGTCGCTGTGTCGGGGACGTGTGGAGCGTTCTCCTCCTCCTTCCCGCTCTTCTGCTTCTGGAGATTTCTGTTGGGGTTTGGCTTGTCGGGTATCAGCGTCAACACCATATCCCTCAGTGAGTAAACAGTCGCCTCAGAATAGAAGGATATTCCCTTAAGAACAGACATGAGCAGGGATTTCTTCAGCCAGAGGGTGGCAAATCTGTGGAATTAGCGTTCACTTCCAGAGGGCTGGAATATAAAAGCAAGGTTAAAACCCTGAGAATTTATAAGGCATTGGTCACACCACACTTGGAGTGTTGCAAGAATTTTGGGACCTTAACTAAGAAAAGATGTGCTGACATTGGAGAGGGTCCAGATGATGTACAGAGAATGAACCCAAGAATGAAAGGGTTAATGTATGAGGGGTGTTTGGTGGCTCTGGACCTGTACTCGCTTGAGTTTAGAAGAATGAGGGGGATCTCACTGAAACCTATCGAGTATTGAAAGGCTGAGATAGAGTGGGAAGGATGTTTCCAACAGTGTGAGAGTCTTGGACCAAAGGGAACAGTCTGAGAATAGAGGGACATGCCTTTAGATTGGAGATGAGGAGGAATTTCTTTAGGAGAGGGTGGTGAATCTGTGGAATTAATTGTCACAGTTAGCTGTGCAAGCCAAGTTGTTGGGTAGGGGTCTTCATTTGATAGGTTCTTCATTAGGCAGGGGGTTAAAGGTTACGGCGAGAAGTCGGAAAAATCGTTCAGAGTGAAAAACCAGCCTTCACTGAATGGGGAACGGACTCGACGGGCCAAGTGGCCTGATTCAATGGTTCAATGGTTCAATTTAATATCAGAGAATGTATACAGTATGCAACCTGAAAATCGTACTCTTACTCTTCGCAGACATCCACGAGACAGAGAAAAATCCCAAAGAATGAATGAGAGGAAACGTCAGAACCCCAAAGCTCCCCCTCCCTCCCACACACAAGAGGCAGCAAAAGCATCAACCCTCCCCTCCCCCTCCTCGCTCCAGCAAAAAAAATCAACACCCACACCCCCTCACCAGCACAACCCAACATACAAAGCAGTCGCAAAACCCCAGAGACCAACATCTAGACTCTGTAAACTCTCCCGTTCCTCAATCAGACTTTCTTTACTCGTGCACAAGAACAGCCCGGCCCCTGTCACCAAAGTGTTGTCAAGTCAGAACAGAAAATGCCATTGCTATACAGAATTGACTCGCCATTACAGACCTTGGTAAACTGTGTAGTCAGATTCCTTCCTTGCAGGATCAATTGCCGTTGATAATAGAGGCATTAAAGTCAACAGAAACTGCAAGCTGACCAGCGATGATAATTTGAAGTTCGTAAGGCAATTGTGCCTTCCTTGGTGTGTGTGTTTCACAGCCTCATCTCATCCCTGTGAAATGTCTCCAGTCCCCTGCTGGACATAGAGAAGAGATGTTCTGCAAAACCTTTCTTTCCCGGGCTTTCTGCACTCTATCCTTGCCTGGATATTATGTTAACCCTTGCCCTACCGTAACTCCCTCAGGATTCAGGCCAGTGTAGGTGGACAGCACCCATAACACTCTCACCGGCACTTTTGGCCCTGATATTCTTAAAATTAGGGTGGCCGGGTGGAGATACATCTCTACCAAAGGAGGTGTTCCTTCCACTAACTGCAGATTACTCTCGGGCAAGATGTGGCACCTGCTTTACCCCCCGATCAGGGTCAGGTGAAGCCATGTAAGCAGGTGGTATATCACAAGTCCTGGTTATGTGACAACTAACATCAGGAAGAGTATTGATAATGGCTGCGGTCACCCGTCTTGTAAAGACACTGCCCAGAAGAAGACAATGGCAAACAACTTCTGTAGAAAAATTTGCTAAGACCGATCATGGTCATGGAAAGCCCATGATCACCCATATCATATCACACTAACAAATGAACGATTCTTCGAACATGCCTGTTCTTACCCAGTGAACCTTGTATAAATCTCCCCACTGTCCGGTCCTGTTGATAAGCAGATTGTATTCCACTCTATGTCAGTTGAATACGAGCCGATTCAGAATCAATACACAAAGCACTGGACAAACTCAATGGGTCAGACAGAATCTGCGAGAAGAGACGTTTCAGGCCGAGACCTTTGAACTGGACTGAAAGGGTGAGGGTAACAAAGGGCTGAAATTGGTGGAATCAGATAGGAGAGGAGGGTGAAGTGAGAGGTCCAGGGGAGGGGGGTGAGGAAGGCAGATGTCAACAGTGGGGGGCAAGGGACCTAAAGGGATGATAGGCAGGTAGAGAGGGTGGAGGAGGGGAAAGAGGCGTGGACGGATTCCACTTTGATTAATATGCCATCTCTCTCCGCTTTCCACCCAGTGGTCGAATGGATTCCAACCAGAGTTCGAACAACTTCTACGACGATCCTTAACTTCAGTTACACGGCTGGCCAGCTCCTCCTGCCCGGGTTCGCTTACGCTTTCAAGGATTGGCGTTGGCTCCAGCTCTCGGTCTCCGTCCCATTCTTTATCTTCTTCCTTTATTCCTGGTAAAGTCCAACGCCACTCCTCTCTTATTTACTCGAATCGAAAGTCACCACTGTTAGTCTGTCAGATTTATTTCATTTAGAGCTACGACACAGTAAACAGCCAAACGGCCCCTTACGGAACGACGGGCCCACAAGGCCCAGTTACACTCACGTGATAATTCGCCTACTAACTTCGGAGGAAACAGGATCACCTGGAGCAAATCCATGTGGCCACCGGGAGAATGTACATACAGCGGCGCGAATTGAACCTGGGTCTCTGGTAGCGTAACAGCGTAACGCCAACCACGACTATCTCGGTCCACTGGGAGCGGGGCAAAGGGAAAGTTTCAGGGGCGATAATGAAAATGGTTAAATAAACAAGGAACGATGACGTCAGGGCTTTATCGATCGACAGTGAGATTCCACGGAGCCGCGGATAATCAGAAATCCCGTGTCACTGTTAGGTAGGTTATCTGCGTAGAATACAGACACGGAGTATGTCTGTGAGGCCGGTGTTCTGTGGTCGGTGTCAGATGTGGGAAGTCCGGGAGACTCCCAGCCTCCCAGACGGCCATACCTGTGCCAGCTGCGTCGAGCTGCAGCTCCTTAGGGACCGCGTTTGGTGACCTTCATCTGGTCAGGGAGAGTGAGGTGATAGATGGCAGCTATAAGCAAGAAGTCACAACGGGGCCACGGGAGACAGATAAGTGGGTCACAGTCAGGAGAGGGAAGGAAAGAGGCAGGTGCTAGAGAGTACCCCTGTGGCTGTCCCACTTAACAGTGCGTACTCCTGCTTGAGTACTGTTGGGGGGGGGGGACGGCCTACTTGGGGGAAGCAACAGTGGCCGTGCCTCTGGCACAGAGTCTGGCCCTGTGGCTCAGAAGGGTAGGGAAAGGAAGACGATGGCAGCAGTGATAGGAGACTCTATAGTTAGAGGGTCAGATAGGCGATTCTGTGGACGCAGGAAAGAAACACGGATGGTAGTTTGCGTCCCAGGTGCCAGGGTCTAGGATTTTTCTGATCATGTCCACGGTATCCTGAAGTGGGAAGGAGAACAGCCAGAGGTCGTGTTACATATTGGTACCAATGACATAGGTAGGAAAAGGGAGGAGGTTCTTGAAAACAGACTACAGGGAGTTAAGAAGGAAGTTGAAAAGCAGGATCACAAAGGTAGTAATCTTGGGATTACTGCCTGTGCCACGTGACAGTAAGTACAGGAATAGAATGATGTGGAGGATAAATTCATGGCTGAGGGATTGGAGCAGGGGGCAGGGATTCAGATTTCTGGGTCATTGGGACCTCTTTTGGGGCAGGTGTGACCTGTACAAAAAGGACCGGTTGCACTTTAATCCCAGGGGGACCAATATCTTGACGGGGAGGTTTGCAAAGGCTATTGGGAAGATTTTAAATTAGAATTGCTGGGGATGGGAACCGAACTGAAGAGACAGAGGAAAGGCGGTTGGCTCACAAACAGAGAAAGCTTGGAGACAGTGCGAGAGGAAGGAGAGGCAGGTGATAGAGACGAGACACACTCAGACCGACGGTTTGAGATGTGTCTCTTTTAATGCAAGAAGTATTATGAACAAAGCGGATGAGCTTAGAGCGAGGATCAGTACTTGGAGCTATGATGTTGTGGCCATTACAGAGACTTGGATGGCTCAGGGGCAGGATTGGTTACTTTGAGTGCCAGGCTTTAGATGTTTCAGAAAGGACAGGGAGGGAGGCAAAAGAGGTGGGGGCGTGTCACTGTTGATCAGAGATAGTGTCACGGCTGCAGAAAAAGGGAAGTCATGGAGAGATTGTCTACAGAGTCTCTGTGGGTGGAAGTTAGGAATAGGAAGGGGTTAATAACTCTACTGGGTGTTTTTTATAGACCACCCAATAGTAACAGGGACATCGACCAGCAGGACAGGATTAAAGAAAACCCAAATGCATTCTACAAGTACGTGAAGAGCAAGAGGACAAGACGTGAGAGAATAGGACCAATCAAGTGTGACAGTGGATAAGTGTGTATGGAACCGGAGGAGATAGCAGAGGTACTTAATGAATATTTTGCTTCAGTATTCACTACGGAAAAAGGATCTTGGCGGTTGTAGAGATGACTTTCAGCAGACTGAAAAGCTTGAGCATGTAGATATTAAGGAAGAGAATGTGCTGGA
Organism: Mobula birostris; assembly: GCF_030028105.1. Lineage (NCBI taxonomy): Eukaryota > Metazoa > Chordata > Chondrichthyes > Myliobatiformes > Myliobatidae > Mobula > Mobula birostris. The sequence continues at coordinate 18,353 of NW_027274255.1, read as the reverse complement.
GCTTTTGGAAAGTAGCAAGTTGGATAAGTCACCGGGACCAAATGAGATGTACCCCAGGCTACTGTGGGAGGCGAGGGAGGAGACTGCTGAGCCTCAGGTGATGATCTTTGCATCATCAATGGGGACAGGAGAGGTTCTGGAGGATTGGAGGGTTGCGGATGTTGTTCCCTTATCAAGAAAGGGAGTATAGATAGCCCAGGAAATTATAGACCAGTGATTCTTATTTCAGTCGTTGGTAAGTTGATGGAGAAGATCCTGAGAGGCAGGATTTATGAACATTTGGAGAGGCATAATATGATTAGGAATAGTCTGCATGGCTTTGTCAAAGGCAGGTCATGCCTTACGAGCCTGATTGAATTTTCTGAGGATGTGTCTAAACACATTGATGAAGGTAGAGCAGTAGATGTAGTGTATATGGATTTTAGCAAGGTGTTTGATAAGGTACCCCATGCAAGGCTTATTGAGAAAGTAAGGAGACATAGCATCCAAGGGAACATTGCTTTGTGGATCCAGAACTGGCTTGTCCACAGAAGGCAAGGAGTGGTTGTAGACAGGTGATATTCTGCATGGAGGTTGTTCACCAGTGGTGTGCCTCAGGGATCTGCTCTGGGACCCCTGCTCTTCGTGATTTTTATAAATGACCTGGATGAGGAAGTGGAGGGATGGGTTAGTAAATTTGCTGATGACAAAAAGGTTGGAGGTGTTGTGGATAGTGTGGAGGGCTGTCAGAGGTTACAGCGGGACATTGATAGGATGCAAAACTGGGCTGAGAAGTGGCAGATGGAGTTCAACCTCGATAAGTGTGAGGTGGTACATTTTGGTAGGTCAAATATGATGGCAGAATATAGTATTAATGGTAAGACTCTTGGCACTGTGGAGGATCAGAGGGATCTTGGGGTCCGAGTCCATAGGACACTCAAAGCAGCTGCACAGGTTGACTCTGTGGTTAAGAAGGCATTTGGTGCATTGGCCTTCATCAATTGTGGGATTGAGTTTAGGAGCCGAGAGGTAACGTTGCAGCTATACAGGACCCTGGTCAGACCCCACTTGGAGTACTGTGCTCAGTTCTGGTTGCCTATGTGGAAAATATAGAAAGGGTGAGAGGTGATTTATAAGGATGTTGCCCGGATTGGGGAGCATGCCTTATGAGAATAGATTGAGTGAACCCAGCCTTTTCTCCTTTGAGCGACGGAGGATGAGAGGTGACTTGATAGAGATGTACAAGATGATGAAAGGCATTGATCATGTGGATAGTCAGAGGCTTTTTCCCGGGGCTGAAATGGCTAGCACAAGAGGGCACAGTTAAAAGGTGCTTGGAAGTAGGTACAGAGGAGATGTCAGAGGTAAGTTTTTTACACAGAGAGTGGTGAGTGCGTGTAATGGGCTGCCAGCAATGGTAGTGGAGGTGGATTCAATAGAGTCTTTTAAGAGACTCCTGAATAGATAAATGGAGCTCAGAAAAATAGAGGGCTATGGGTAATTTCTAAAGTGAGGACATGTTCAGCATGGCATTGTGGGCTGAAGGGCCTGTATTATGCTGTATGTTTTCAATGTTTCTATGTCCTACTGTGTTCAGTTTAAATACTGTGGCCCCATTTCCCAAACTCACTTTAAATACCGGGGCCCCATTTCCCACTCTCCCTTTGAATACTGTGGCCCCATTTCCCACTCTCCCTTGAAACACCGGGGCCCCATTTCCCACCCTCGCTTAAAATACCAGGGCCCCATTTCCCACTCTCCATTTAAATACTGTGGCCCCATTTCCCACTCTCCCTTTAAATACCAGGGCCCCATTTCCCACTCTCCCATTAAACACTGTGGCCCCATTTCCCACTCTCCCTTTAAATACTGTGGTCCCATTTCCCACTCTCCCATTAAATACCAGACCCCATTTCCCAATATCCCTTTAAATACCACAACCCCATTTCCCAATCTCCCTGTAAATACTGGGGCCCCAATTCCCACTCTCCCTTTAAATACTGTGGCCCCATTTCCCACTCTCCTGTTAAATAATGGGGCCCCATTTCCCACTCTCCTTTTAAATACCAGGGCCCCATTTCCCACTTTACCTTTAAATACCAGACCCCATTTCTCACTCTCCCTTTAAATACTGTGGCCCCATTTCCCACTCTCCCTTTAAACACTTGGCTCCATTTCCCACTCTACCTTTAAATACCAGACCCCATTTCCCACTCTCCCTTTAAACACTGTGGCCCCATTTCCCACTCTCCCTTTAAACACCAGACCCCATTTCCCACTCTCCCTTTAAACACTGTGGCCCCATTTCCCACTCTCCTGTTAAATAATGGGGCCCCATTTCCCATCCTCCCTTTAAATACCAAAACCCCATTTCCCACTCTCCCTTTAAATACTGGGGCCCCAATTCCCACTCTCCCTTTAAATACTGTGGCCACATTTCCCACACTCCTGTTAAATACTGGGGCCCCATTTCCCACGCCTCCTTTAAACACCGGGGCCCCATTTCCCACTCTCCCTTTAAATACCAGGGCCCCATTTCCCACTCTCCCTTTAAACACCGGGACCCCATTTCCCACTCTCCTTTTAAATACTGGGGCCCCATTTCCCACTCTTCCGTTAAATACTGCGGTCCCATTTCCCATTCTCCCTTTAAATACGGTGGCCCCATTACCCACCCTGACTTTAAATACTGTGGCCCCATTTCCCACTCTCCCTTTAAACACTGTGGCCCCATTTCCCACACTTTCTTTAAATACTGTGGCCCCATTTGCCACTCTCCCTTTAAACAATGGGGCCCCATTTCCCACTCTCCCTTTAAACACCGGGACCCCATTTCCCACTCTCCCTTTAAATACTAGGGCCCCATTTCCCACTCTTCCGTTAAATACTGTGGTCCCATTTCCCATTCTCCCCTTAAATACGGTGGCCCCATTACCCACCCTGACTTTAAATACTGTGGCCCCATTTCCCACTCTCCCTTTAAAAACTGTACCCCATTTCCACCTCTCCCTTTAAATACCAGGGCCCCATTTCCCACTCTCCCTTTAAATACCGGGACCCCATTTCCCACTCTCCCTTTAAATACTGTGGCCCCATTTCCTACTCACACTTTAAACACTGAGGCCCCATTTCCCACGCTGACTTTAAACACCGGGGCCTCATTTCCCACTCTTTCTTTCAATACTGTGGCCCCATTTGCCACTCACCCTTTAAATACTGTGGCCCCATTTGCCACTCACCCTTTAAATACTGTGCCTCATGTTCCACTCCTGCTTTATATACTAGGGCCCCATTTCCCACTCTCCCTTTAAATACTGTGGCCCCATTTCCTACTCTCCTGTTAAATACTGGGGCCCCATTTCCCGAGCCTCCTTTAAACACCAGGAACCCATTTCCTACTCTCCCTTTAAATACCAGGGCCCCATTTCCCACTCTCTCTTTAAAAACCGGGACCCCATTTCCCACTCTCCCTTTAAATTCTGGGGCCCCATTTAGCACTCTCCCTTTAAACACTGTGGCCCCATTTCCCACTCTTCCTTTAAATACTGTGGCCCCATTTCCCAATCTCCCTTTAAACACAGTGGCCCCATTTCCCACTCTCACGTTAAATACTGGACCCCATTTCCCACTCTTGCTTTAATCACTATGGCCCCATTTCCCCCTCTCTCTTTAAACACTGTGGCCCCATTTCTCCCTCTCCCTTTAAACACTGTGGCCCAATTACCCACTCTCCCTTTAAACACTGGGGCCCCATTTCCCACTCTCACTTCAAATACCGGACCCCATTTCCCACTCTGCCTTTAAACACTATGGCCCCATTTCCCACTCTCCCTTTAAATACTGGGGCCCCATTTCCGATGCCTGCTATAAACACCGGGGCCCCATTTCCCAGTCTCCCTTAGGGCCCCATTTCCCACTCTCCCTTTAAATACCAGGGCCCCATTTCCCACTCTCTCTTTAAAAACCGGGAGCCCATTTCCCACTCTCCCTTTAAATACTGGGGCCCCATTTCGCACTCTCCCTTTAAACACTGTGGCCTCATTTCCCACTCTTCCTTTAAATACTGTGGCCCCATTTCCCACTCTTCCTTTAAACACTGCGGCCCCATTTCCCACTCTCCCTATAAACACTGTGGCCCCATTTCCCACTCTCCCTTGAAATACTGGGGCCCCATTTCCCACTCTCACTTTAAATACCGGACCCCATTTCCCACTCTCCCTTTAAAAACCGGGACCCCATTTCCCAGGATGCCTTTAAATACTGTGGCCCCATTTTCCACTCTCCCTTTAAATACTGTGCCTCATTTTCCACTCCCGCTTTATATAGTGGGGCCCCATTTCCTACTCTCCCTTTAAATACTGTGGCCCCATTTCCCACTCTCCTGTTAAATACTGGGGCCCCATTTCCCGCTCCTCCTTTAAACACAGGGAACCCATTTCCCACTCTCCCTTTAAACACCGTGGCCCCATTTCCCACTCTCCCTTTAAACACTGTGGCCCCATTACCCACTCTCCCTTTAAATACTGTGGCCCTATTTCCCACTCTCACTTTAAATACCAGGACCCCATTTACCACTCTCCCTTTAAATACTGGGACCCCATTTCCCACTCTCCTTTTAAATCCTGTGGCCGCATTTTCCACTCTCCCTTTAAATACTGTGGCCCCATTTCCCACTCTCCCTTTAAATACTGTCGCCTCATTTCCCACTCTCCAGTTAAATACTGGGGCCCCATTTCCCACGCCTCCTTTAAGCACCGGGGCCCCATTTTCCACTCTCCTTTTAAACACCGTGGCCCCATTTAGCACTCTTCCTTTAAACACTGTGGCCCCATTTCCCACTCTCCCTTTAAATACCAGGACCCAACTTCCCACTCTTGCTTTAAATACTGTGGCCCCATTTCCCACTTTCCCTTTAAATACAAGGACCCCATTTCCCACTCTCCCTGTAAATACTGTGGCCCCATTTCCCACTCTCCCTTTAAACACTATGGCCCCATTTCCCAGTCTGCCATTAAATACTGTGGCCCCATTTCCCACTCTCCCTTTAATACTGTGGCCCCATTTCCCACTCTTTCTTTAAATACTGTGCCTCATTTTCCACTCCCGCTTTATATAGTGGGGCCCCATTTCCTACTCTCCCTTTAAACACTGTGGCTCCATTACCCACTCTCCTTTTAAATACTGGGGCCCCATTTCCCACTCTCCCTTTAAACACTGTGGCCCCATTTCCCACCCTGACTTTAAATGCTGTGGCCCCATTTCCCACTCTTTATTTAAATACTGGGGCCCCATTTCCCACTCTCACTTCAAATACCGGACCCCATTTCCCACTCTCCCTTTAAACACTATGGCCCCATTTCCCACTCTCGCTTTAAATACTGAGGCCCCATTTCCGACACCTGCTATAAACACCGGGGCCCCATTTCCCACTCTCCCTTAGGGCCCCATTTCCCACTCTCCCTTTAAAAACCGGGACCACATTTTATACTCTCCCTTTAAACACTGTGGCCCCATTTCCCACTCTCCCTTTAAACACTGTGGCCGCATTTCCCACTCTCCCTTTAAACACTGCGGCCCCATTTCCCACTCTCCCTTTAAACTCTGTGGCCCCATTTCCCAATCTCCCTTTAAATACCAGGACCCCATTTCCCACTCTCACTTTAAATACTGGGGCCCCACTTCCCACTCTCCCTTCAAATACTGTGGCCCCATTTCCCACTTTCCCTTTAAATACCAGGACCCCATTTCCCACTCTCCTTTTAAATACTGTGGCCCCATTTCACACTCTCCCTTTAAATGCTGTGGCCTCATTTCTCACTCTCCATTTAAATACTGGGGCCCCATTTCCCACTCTCCCTTTAACTACTGGGGCCCCATTTCCCACTCTCCATTAAAACACTGTGGCCCCATTTCCCACTCTCCCTTTAAGTACTGGGGCCCCATTTCCCACTCTCCCTTTAACCACTTTGGCCCCATTTCCCACTCTCCCTTGAAACACTGTGGCCCCATTTCATACCCTGACTTTAAACACTGTGTCCCATTTCCCACTCTCCCTTTAAATACTGTGGCCCCATTTCCCACTCTCCCTTTAAACACTGGGGCCTCATTTCCCACTCTCACTTTAAATACCGGACCCCATTCCCCACTCTCCCTTTAAATACTGTGGCCCCATTTCCCACCCTGACATTAAACAGTGGCCGCATTTCCCACTCTCCCTTTAAAAACCGAGACCCCACTTCCCACTTTCGCTTTAAAAACCGGGACCCCATTCTCCAATCTCGCTTTAAATACGGTGGTCCCATTTCCCACTTCCCCTTTAAATACAGTGGCCCTATTTCCCACTCTCCCTTTTAATACTGTGGCCCCATTTCTCCCTCTCCCTTTAAATACTGGGGCCCCATTTCCCACTTTCCCTTTAAATACCAGGACCCCATTTCCCACTCTGACTCTAAATACCAGGACCCCATTTCCCACTCTCCCTTTAAATACTGGGACCCCATTTCCCACTCTCCCTTCAAACACTGTGGCCCCATTTCCCACTCTCCCTTTAAACACTGTGGCTCCATTTCTCACTCTCCCTTTAAATACTGTGGCCCCATTTCCCACTCCCCCTTTAAATACTCTACCTCATTTCCCACTCCCTCTTTATATACTGGGGCCCCATTTCCCACTCTCCCGTTAAATACTGCTGCCCCATTTCCCACTCTCCTGTTAAATACTGGGGCCCCATTTCCCACGCCTCCTTTAAACACCAGGGCCCCATTTCCACCTGTCCCTTTAAATACCAGGGCCCCATTTCCCACTCTCCCTTTAAATACTGTACCCCATTTCCACCTCTCCCTTTAAATACCAGGGCCCCATTTCCCACTCTCCCTTTAAATACCGGGACCCCATTTCCCACTCTCCCTTTAAAAACTGTGGCCCCATTTCCTACGCTGACTTTAAACACTGGGGCCTCATTTCCCACTCTTTCTTTAAATACTGTGGCCCCATTTCCCACTCTCCCTTTAAACACTGTGGCTCCATTTCTCACTCTCCCTTTAAATACTGTGGCCCCATTTCCCACTCCCCCTTTAAATACTCTACCTCATTTCCCACTCCCTCTTTATATACTGGGGCCCCATTTCCCACTCACCCGTTAAATACTGCTGCCCCATTTCCCACTCTCCTGTTAAATACTGGGGCCCCATTTCCCACGCCTCCTTTAAACACCAGGGCCCCATTTCCACCTGTCCCTTTAAATACCAGGGCCCCATTTCCCACTCTCCCTTTAAATACTGTACCCCATTTCCACCTCTCCCTTTAAATACCAGGGCCCCATTTCCCACTCTCCCTTTAAATACCGGGACCCCATTTCCCACTCTCCCTTTTAAAACTGTGGCCCCATTTCCTACTCACCCTTTAAACACTGAGGCCCCATTTCCTACGCTGACTTTAAACACCGGGGCCTCATTTCCCACTCTTTCTTTAAATACTGTGGCCCCATTTGCCACTCACCCTTTAAATACTGTGCCTCATTTTCCACTCCCGCTTTATATACTAGGGCCCCATTTCCCACTCTCCCTTTAAATACTGTGGCCCCATTTCCTACTCTCCTGTTAAATACTGGGGCCCCATTTCCCAAGCCTCCTTTAAACACCAGGAACCCATTTCCTACTCTCCCTTTAAATACCAGGGCCCCATTTCCCACTCTCCCTTTAAATACTGGGACCCCATTTTCCACTCTCCCTTTAAATACTGTGGCCCCATTTCCTACTCACCCTTTAAACACTGAGGCCCCATTTCCCACGCTGACTTTAAACACCGGGGCCTCATTTCCCACTCTTTCTTTAAATACTGTGGCGCCATTTGCCACTCACCCTTTAAATACTGTGGCCCCATTTGCCACTCAACCTTTAAATACTGTGCCTCATTTTCCACTCCTGCTTTATATACTAGGGCCCCATTTCGCACTCTCCCTTTAAATACTGTGGCCCCATTTCCTACTCTCCTGTTAAATACTGTGGCCCCATTTCCTACTCTCCTGTTAAATACTGGGGCCCCATTTCCCGAGCCTCCTTTAAACACCAGGAACCCATTTCCTACTCTCCCTTTAAATACCAGGGCCCCATTTCCCACTCTCCCTTTAAAAACCGGGACCCCATTTCCCACTCTCCCTTTAAATTCTGGGGCCCCATTTCGCACTCTCCCTTTAAACAATGTGGCCCCATTTCCCACTCTTCCTTTAAATACTGTGGCCCCATTTCCCAATCTCCCTTTAAACACTGTGGCTCCATTTCCCACTCTCCCTTTAAACACTATGGCCCCATTTCCCCCTCTCTCTTTAAACACTGTGGCTCCATTTCCCACTCTCCCTTTAAACACTGTGGCCCCATTTCTCCCTCTCCCTTTAAACACTGTGGCCCAATTACCCACTCTCCCTTTAAACACTGGGGCCCCATTTCCCACTCTCACTTCAAATACCGGACCCCATTTCCCACTCTGCCTTTAAACACTATGGCCCCATTTCTCACTCTCCCTTTAAATACTGGGGCCCCATTTCCGATGCCTGCTATAAACACCGGGGCCCCATTTCCCAGTCTCCCTTAGGGCCCCATTTCCCACACTCCCTTTAAATAACAGGGCCCCATTTCCCACTCTCTCTTTAAAAACCGGGACCCCATTTCCCACTCGCCCTTTAAATACTGGGGCCCCATTTCGCACTCTCCCTTTAAACACTGTGGCCTCATTTCCCACTCTTCCTTTAAATACTGTGGCCCCATTTCCCACTCTTCCTTTAAACACTGCGGCCCCATTTCCCACTCTCCCTTTAAACACTGTGGCCCCATTTCCCACTCTCCCTTTAAATACTGGGGGCCCCATTTCCCACTCTCACTTTAAATACCAGGACCCCATTTACCACTCTCCCTTTAAATACTGGGACTCCATTTCCCACTCTCCTTTTAAATCCTGTGGCCGCATTTTCCACTCTCCTTTAAATACTGTGGCCCCATTTCCCACTCTCCCTTTAAATACTGTCGCCTCATTTCCCACTCTCCAGTTAAATACTGGGGCCCCATTTCCCACGCCTCCTTTAAGCACCGGGGCCGCATTTCCCACTCTCCTTTTAAACACCGTGGCCCCATTTAGCACTCTCCCTTTAAACACTGTGGCCCTATTTCCCACTCTCCCTTTAAAAACCGGGACCCAATTTCCCACTCTTGCTTTAAATACTGTGGCCCCATTTCCCACTTTCCCTTTAAATACCAGGACCCCATTTACCGCTCTCCCTGTAAATACTGTGTCCCCATTTCCCACTCTCCCTTTAAATACTGGGACCCCATTTCCCACTCTCCTTTTAAATCCTGTGGCCGCATTTTCCACTCTCCCTTTAAATACTGTGGCCCCATTTCCCACTCTCCCTTTAAATACTGTCGCCTCATATCCCACTCTCCAGTTAAATACTGGGGCCCCATTTCCCACGCCTCCATTAAGCACCAGGGCCCCATTTCCCACGACTCCTTTAAGCACCGGGGCCCTATTTCCCACTCTCCTTTTAAACACCGTGGCCCCATTTAGCACTCTCCCTTTAAACACTGTGGCCCCATTTCCCACTCTTCCTTTAAAAACGGGGACCCAATTTCCCACTCCTGCTTTAAATACTGTGGCCCCATTTCCCACTTTCCCTTTAAATACTGTGGCCCCGTTTCCCACTCTCCCTTTAAATACTGTGGCCCTATTTGCCACTCTCCCTTTAAATACTGTGGCCCCATTTCCAACTCTCCCTTTAAAAACCAGGACGACATTTTATACTCTCCCTTTAAATACTGTGGCCCCATTTCCCACTCTCCCTTTAAACACTATGGCCCCATTTCCCACTCTCCCTTTCAACACTGTGGGCCCATTTCCCACTCTTTCTTTGAATACTGTGGCCCCATTTCCCACTCTCCCTTTAAATACTGGGGCCCCATTTCCCACTCTCACTTCAAATACCGGACCCCATTTCCCACTCTCCCTTTAAACACTATGGCCCCATTTCCCACTCTCGCTTTAAATACGGGGTCCCCATTTCCGACACCTGCTATAAACACCGGGGCCCCATTTCCCACTCTCCCTTTAAAAACCGGGACCACATTTCATACTCTCCCTTTAAACACTGTGGCCCCATTTCCCTCTCTCCCTTTAAACACAGTGGCCCCATTTCCCACTCTTCCTTTAAACCCTGCGGCCCCATTTCCCACTCTCCCTTTAAACACTGTGGCCCCATTTCCCACTCTCCTTTAAATACCAGACCCCATTTCCCACTCCCCCTTTAAACACTATGGCCCCATTTCCCAATCTCCCTTTAAATACCAGGACCCCATTTCCCACTCTCACTTTAAATACTGGGGCCCCACTTCCCACTCTCCCTTCAAATACTGTGGCCCCATTTCCCACTTTCCCTTTAAATACCAGGACCCCATTTCCCACTCTCCTTTTAAATACTGTGGCCCCATTTCGCACTCTCCCTTTAAATGCTGTGGCCTCATTTCACACTCTCCCTTTAAATACTGGGGCCCCATTTCCCACTCTCCCTTTAAATACTGGGGCTGATTTCCCACTCTCCATTTAAACACTGCGGCCCCATTTCCCACTCTCCCTTTAAGTACTGGGGCCCCATTTCCCACTCTCCCTTTAACCACTTTGGCCCCATTTCCCACTCTTCCTTTAAACACTGCGGCCCCATTTCCCACTCTCCCTTTAAACACTGTGGCACCATTTCCCACTCTCCCTTTAAACACTGTGGCCCCATTTCTCCCTCTCCCTTTAAACACTGTGGCCCAATTACCCACTCTCCCTTTAAATACTGGGGCCCCATTTCCGACACCTGCTATAAACACCGGGGCCCCATTTCCCACTCACCCTTTAAATACCAGCGCCCCATTTCCCACTCTGCCTTTAAAGACTATGGCCCCATTTCTCACTCTCCCTTTAAATACTGGGGCCCCATTTCCGACGCCGGCTATAAACACCGGGGCCCCATTTCCCACTCTCCCTTAGGGCCCCATTTCCCACTCTCCCTTTAAATACCAGGGCCCCATTTCCCACTCTCTCTTTAAAAACCGGGACCCCATTTCCCACTCTCCCTTTAAATAATGGGGCCCCATTTCGCACTCTCCCTTTAAACACTGTGGCCCCATTTCCCACTCTTCCTTTAAACACTGCGGCCCCATTTCCCACTCTCCCTTTAAACACTGTGGCACCATTTCCTACTCTCCCTTTAAACACCGGGAACCCATTTCCCACTCTCCCTTTAAACACCGTGGCCCCATTTCCCACTCTCCCTTTAAACACTGTGGCCCTATTTCCCACTCTCACTTTAAATAACAGGACCCCATTTACCACTCTCCCTTTAAATACTGGGACCCCATTTCCCACTCTCCTTTTAAATCCTGTGGCCCCATTTCCCACTCTCCCTTTAAATACTGTCGCCTCATTTCCCACTCTCCAGTTAAATACTGGGGCCCCATTTCCCACGCCTCCTTTAAGCACCGGGGCCCCATTTCCCACTCTCCTTTTAAACACCGTGCCCCCATTTAGCACTCTCCCTTTAAAAACTGTGGCCCCATTTCCCACTCTCCCTTTAAAAACCGGGACCCAATATCCCACTCTCCCTTTAAACACTGTGGCACCATTTCCCACTCTCCCTTTAAACACTGGGAACCCATTTCCCACTCTCCTTTTAAACACCGTGGCCCCATTTCCCACTCTCCTTTTAAACACTGTGGCCCCATTACCCACTCTCCCTTTAAATACTGTGGCCCTATTTCCCACTCTCACTTTAAATAACAGGACCCCATTTACCACTCTCCCTTTAAATACTGGGACCCCATTTCCCACTCTCCTTTTAAATCCTGTGGCCCCATTTCCCACTTTCCCTTTAAATACTGTCGCCTCATTTCCCACTCTCCAGTTAAATACTGGGGCCCCATTTCCCACGCCTCCTTTAAGCACCGGGGCCCCATTTCCCACTCTCCTTTTAAACACCGTGCCCCCATTTAGCACTCTCCCTTTAAACACTGTGGCCCCATTTCCCACTCTCCCTTTAAAAACCGGGACCCAATTTCCCACTCTTGCTTTAAATACTGTGTCCCCATTTCCCACTCTCCCTTTAAATACTGTGGCCCCATTTCCCACTCTCCCTTTAAATACTGTGGCCCTATTTGCCACTCTCCCTTTAAATACTGTGGCCCCATTTCCCACTCTCCCTTTAAACACTGTGGCCCCATTTCCCACTCTCCCTTCAAAAACCGGGACGACATTTTATACTCTCCCTTTAAATACTGTGGCCCCATTTCCCACTCTCCCTTTAAACACTATGGCCCCATTTCCCAATCTCGCTTTAAATACTGGGGCCCCATTTCCGACGCCTGCTTTAAAAACCGGGGCCCCATTTCCCACTCTCCTTTTAAACACCGTGGCCCCATTTAGCACTCTCCCTTTAAACACTGTGGCCCCATTTCCCACTCTCCCTTTAAAAACCGGGACCCAATTCCCCACTCTTGCTTTAAATACTGTGGCCCCATTTCCCACTTTCCCTTTAAATACCAGGACACCATTTACCACTCTCCCTGTAAATACTGTGTCCCATTTCCCACTCTCCCTTTAAATACTGGTACCCCATTTCCCCCTCTCCTTTTAAATCCTGTGGCCGCATTTTCCACTCTCCCTTTAAATACTGTGGCACCATTTCACACTCTCCCTTTAAATACTGTCGCCTCATTTCCCACTCTCCAGTTAAATACTGGGACCCCATTTCCCACACCTCCTTTAAGCACCGGGGCCCCATTTCCCACGCCTCCTTTAAGCACCGGGGCTCCATTTCCAACTCTCCCTTTAAACACTGTGGCCCCATTTCCCACCCTGACTTTAAATACTGTGGCCCCATTTCCCACTCTCACTTTAAATACCGGACCACATTTTCCACTCTCCCTTTAAACACTGTGGCCCCATTTCCCACTCTTTCTTTGAATACTGTGGCCCCATTTTCCACTCTCCCTTTAAATACTGGGGCCCCATTTCCCACTCTCACTTCAAATACCGGACCCCATTTCTCACTCTCCTTTAAAACACTATGGACCCATTTCCCACTCTCGCTTTAAATACGGGGGCCCCATTTCCGACACCTGCTATAAACACCGGGGCCCCATTTCCACTCTCCCTTTAAAAACCGGGACCACATTTCATACTCTCCCTTTAAACACTGTGGCCCCATTTCCCTCTCTCCCTTTAAACACAGTGGCCCCATTTCCACTCTTCCTTTAAACCCTGCGGCCCCATTTCCCACTCTCCCTTTAAACACTGTGGCCCCATTTCCCACTCTCCCTTTAAATACCAGACCCCATTTCCCACTCCGCCTTTAAACACTATGGCCCCATTTCCCAATCTCCCTTTAAATACCAGGACCCCATTTCCCACTCTCACTTTAAATACTGGGGCCCCACTTCCCACTCTCCCTTCAAATACTGTGGCCCCATTTCCCACTTTCCCTTTAAATACCAGGACCCCATTTCCCACTCTCCTTTTAAATACTGTGGCCCCATTTCGCACTCTCCCTTTAAATGCTGTGGCCTCATTTCACACTCTCCCTTTAAATACTGGGGCCCCATTTCCCACTCTCCCTTTAAATACTGGGGCTGATTTCCCACTCTCCATTTAAACACTGCGGCCCCATTTCCCACTCTCCCTTTAAGTACTGGGGCCCCATTTCCCACTCTCCCTTTAACCACTTTGGCCCCATTTCCCACTCTTCCTTTAAACACTGCGGCCCCCATTTCCACTCTCCCCTTTAAACACTGTGGCAACCATTTCCCACTCTCCCTTTAAACACTGTGGCCCCATTTCTTCCTCTCCCTTTAAACACTGTGGCCCAATTACCCACTCTCCCTTTAAATACTGGGGCCACATTTCCGACACCTGCTATAAACACCGGGGCCCCATTTCCCACTCACCCTTTAAATACCAGCGCCCCATTTCCCACTCTGCCTTTAAAGACTATGGCCCCATTTCCCACTCTCCCTTTAAACACTATGGCCCCATTTCCCACTCTCGCTTTAAATACTGAGGCCCCATTTCCGACACCTGCTATAAACACCGGGGCCCCATTTCCCACTCTCCTTAGGGCCCCATTTCCCACTCTCCCTTTAAAAACCGGGACCCACATTTTATACTCTCCCTTTAAACACTGTGGCCCCATTTCCCACTCTCCCTTTAAACACTGTGGCCGCATTTCCCACTCTCCCTTTAAACACTGCGGCCCCATTTCCCACTCTCCCTTTAAAACTCTGTGGCCCCATTTCCCAATCTCCCTTTAAATACCAGGACCCCATTTCCCACTCTCACTTTAAATACTGGGGCCCACTTCCCACTCTCCCTTCAAATACTGTGGCCCCATTTCCCACTTTCCCTTTAAATACCAGGACCCCATTTCCCACTCTCCTTTTAAATACTGTGGCCCCATTTCACACTCTCCCTTTAAATGCTGTGGCCTCATTTCTCACTCTCCATTTAAATACTGGGGCCCCATTTCCCACTCTCCCTTTAACTACTGGGGCCCCATTTCCCACTCTCCATTAAAACACTGTGGCCCCATTTCCCACTCTCCCTTTAAGTACTGGGGCCCCATTTCCCACTCTCCCTTTAACCACTTTGGCCCCATTTCCCACTCTCCCTTGAAACACTGTGGCCCCAATTTCATACCCTGACTTTAAACACTGTGTCCCATTTCCCACTCTCCCTTTAAATACTGTGGCCCCATTTCCCACTCTCCCTTTAAACACTGGGGCCTCATTTCCCACTCTCACTTTAAATACCGGACCCCATTCCCCACTCTCCCTTTAAATACTGTGGCCCCATTTCCCACCCTGACATTAAACAGTGGCCGCATTTCCCACTCTCCCTTTAAAAACCGAGACCCCCACTTCCCACTTTCGCTTTAAAAACCGGGACCCCATTCTCCAATCTCGCTTTAAATACGGTGTCCCATTTCCCACTTCCCCTTTAAATACAGTGGCCCTATTTCCCACTCTCTCCCTTTTAATACTGTGGCCCCATTTCTCCCTCTCCCTTTAAATACTGGGGCCCCCATTTCCACTTTTCCCTTTAAATACCAGGACCCCATTTCCCACTCTGACTCTAAATACCAGGACCCCCATTTCCCACTCTCCCTTTAAATACTGGGACCCCATTTCCCACTCTCCCTTCAAACACTGTGGCCCCATTTCCCACTCTCCCTTTAAACACTGTGGCTCCATTTCTCACTCTCCCTTTAAATACTGTGGCCCCATTTCCCACTCCCCCTTTAAATACTCTACCTCATTTCCCACTCCCTCTTTATATACTGGGGCCCCATTTCCCACTCTCCCGTTAAATACTGCTGCCCCATTTCCCACTCTCCTGTTAAATACTGGGGCCCCATTTCCCACGCCTCCTTTAAACACCAGGGCCCCATTTCCACCTGTCCCTTTAAATACCAGGGCCCCATTTCCCACTCTCCCTTTAAATACTGTACCCCATTTCCACCTCTCCCTTTAAATACCAGGGCCCCATTTCCCACTCTCCCTTTAAATACCGGGACCCCCATTTCCCACTCTCCCTTTAAAAACTGTGGCCCCATTTCCTACGCTGACTTTAAACACTGGGGCCTCATTTCCCACTCTTTCTTTAAATACTGTGGCCCCATTTCCCACTCTCCCTTTAAACACTGTGGCTCCATTTCTCACTCTCCCTTTAAATACTGTGGCCCCATTTCCCACTCCCCCTTTAAATACTCTACCTCATTTCCCACTCCCTCTTTATATACTGGGGCCCCATTTCCACTCACCCGTTAAATACTGCTGCCCCCATTTCCCACTCTCCTGTTAAATACTGGGGCCCCATTTCCACGCCTCCTTTAAACACCAGGGCCCCATTTCCACCTGTCCCTTTAAATACCAGGGCCCCATTTCCCACTCTCCCTTTAAATACTGTACCCCCATTTCCACCTCTCCCTTTAAATACCAGGGCCCCATTTCCCACTCTCCCTTTAAATACCGGGACCCCATTTCCCACTCTCCCTTTTAAAACTGTGGCCCATTTCCTACTCACCCTTTAAACACTGAGGCCCCATTTCCTACGCTGACTTTAAACACCGGGGCCTCATTTCCCACTCTTTCTTTAAATACTGTGGCCCCATTTGCCACTCACCCTTTAAATACTGTGCCTCATTTTCCACTCCCGCTTTATATACTAGGGCCCCATTTCCCACTCTCCCTTTAAATACTGTGGCCCCATTTCCTACTCTCCTGTTAAATACTGGGGCCCCATTTCCCGAGCCTCCTTTAAACACCAGGAACCCATTTCCTACTCTCCCTTTAAATACCAGGGCCCCATTTCCCACTCTCCCTTTAAATACTGGGACCCCCATTTTCCACTCTCCTTTAAATACTGTGGCCCCATTTCCTACTCACCCTTTAAACACTGAGGCCCCATTTCCCACGCTGACTTTAAACACCGGGGCCTCATTTCCCACTCTTTCTTTAAATACTGTGGCGCCATTTGCCACTCACCCTTTAAATACTGTGGCCCCATTTGCCACTCAACCTTTAAATACTGTGCCTCATTTTCCACTCCTGCTTTATATACTAGGGCCCCATTTCGCACTCTCCCTTTAAATACTGTGGCCCCATTTCCTACTCTCCTGTTAAAATACTGTGGCCCCATTTCCTACTCTCCTGTTAAATACTGGGGCCCCATTTCCCGAGCCTCCTTTAAACACCAGGAACCCATTTCCTACTCTCCCTTTAAATACCAGGGCCCCATTTCCCACTCTCCCTTTAAAAACCGGGACCCCCATTTCCCACTCTCCCTTTAAATTCTGGGGCCCCATTTCGCACTCTCCCTTTAAACAATGTGGCCCCATTTCCCACTCTTCCTTTAAATACTGTGGCCCCATTTCCCAATCTCCCTTTAAACACTGTGGCTCCATTTCCCACTCTCCCTTTAAACACTATGGCCCCATTTCCCCCTCTCTCTTTAAACACTGTGGCTCCATTTCCCACTCTCCCTTTAAACACTGTGGCCCCATTTCTCCCTCTCCCTTTAAACACTGTGGCCCAATTACCCACTCTCCCTTTAAACACTGGGGCCCCATTTCCCACTCTCACTTCAAATACCGGACCCCATTTCCCACTCTGCCTTTAAACACTATGGCCCCATTTCTCACTCTCCCTTTAAATACTGGGGCCCCATTTCCGATGCCTGCTATAAAACACCGGGGCCCCATTTCCCAGTCTCCCTTAGGGCCCCATTTCCCACACTCCCTTTAAATAACAGGGCCCCATTTCCCACTCTCTCTTTAAAAACCGGGACCCCATTTCCCACTCGCCCTTTAAATACTGGGGCCCCATTTCGCACTCTCCCTTTAAACACTGTGGCCTCATTTCCCACTCTTCCTTTAAATACTGTGGCCCCATTTCCCACTCTTCCTTTAAACACTGCGGCCCCATTTCCCACTCTCCCTTTAAACACTGTGGCCCCATTTCCCACTCTCCCTTTAAATACTGGGGCCCCATTTCCCACTCTCACTTTAAATACCAGGACCCCATTTACCACTCTCCCTTTAAATACTGGGACTCCATTTCCCACTCTCCTTTTAAATCCTGTGGCCGCATTTTCCACTCTCCCTTTAAATACTGTGGCCCCATTTCCCACTCTCCCTTTAAATACTGTCGCCTCATTTCCCACTCTCCAGTTAAATACTGGGGCCCCATTTCCCACGCCTCCTTTAAGCACGGGGCCGCATTTCCCACTCTCCTTTTAAACACCGTGGCCCCATTTAGCACTCTCCCTTTAAACACTGTGGCCCTATTTCCCACTCTCCCTTTAAAAACCGGGACCCAATTTCCCACTCTTGCTTTAAATACTGTGGCCCCATTTCCCACTTTCCCTTTAAATACCAGGACCCCATTTACCGCTCTCCCTGTAAATACTGTGTCCCCATTTCCCACTCTCCCTTTAAATACTGGGACCCCATTTCCCACTCTCCTTTTAAATCCTGTGGCCGCATTTTCCACTCTCCCTTTAAATACTGTGGCCCCATTTCCCACTCTCCCTTTAAATACTGTCGCCTCATATCCCACTCTCCAGTTAAATACTGGGGCCCCATTTCCCACGCCTCCATTAAGCACCAGGGCCCCATTTCCCACGACTCCTTTAAGCACCGGGGCCCTATTTCCCACTCTCCTTTTAAACACCGTGGCCCCATTTAGCACTCTCCCTTTAAACACTGTGGCCCCATTTCCCACTCTTCCTTTAAAAACGGGGACCCAATTTCCCACTCCTGCTTTAAATACTGTGGCCCCATTTCCCACTTTCCC